>NC_086449.1:802676988-802901988 GCF_028390025.1 Pseudophryne corroboree | reverse complement strand
AACAGGCTCCCTGCATCGTGGGACTGAGGGGAGAGAAGCAGACCTACTTAAATGATAGGCTCTGCTTCTTAGGCTACTGGACACCATTAGCTCCAGAGGGAGTCGGAACACAGGTCTCACCCTGGGGTTCGTCCCAGAGCCGCGCCGCCGTCCTCCTCACAGAGCCAAAAGATAGAAGCCAGGTGAGTATGAGAAGCAAGAAGACGTAAAAGGCGGCAGAAGACTTCAGATCTTCATGAGGTAAAGCGCGCAGCGGTAAGCTGCGCACCATTGCTCCCACACACAGACACACAGAAAGCACTGATGGGTGCAGGCCCCCCTGGCAGCAATAAACCTCGTTTTTGAGCAAAAAAGGTCACATTAGGCTGCGGAGGCAGCAAATAGATGATCCCCCGCCATTTTTATTAAAATTGAAGCGGGACCGAAGCCTGACGCTGGAGGGGGCGGAGCTTGATCCCTCAGCACTAACCAGCGCCATTTTCTCTCCAGAGGCTGCAGAGAATGCTGGCTCCCCGGACTCTCCCCTGCTGAACACTTCAGAGGGCTGAAAATGAGGAGGGGGGCACATTACAGGCGCAGTGAGTGGGAAGATTGGCATTATATAATAATATAAAAGCGCTGTCTGGATTTTCCAGTGTCAGTTTGGCGCTGTGTGTGCTGGCATACTCTCTCTATGTCTCTCCTAAGGGCCTGGTTGGGGATTTGTCCCCTTATAGGTATATCCCTGTGTGTGTGTGGGGTGTCGGTACGTGCGTGTCGGCATGTCTGAAGCTGAAGGCTTCTCCAAGGAGGAGGTGGAGCAGATGAGTGGTGTGTCCCCGTCGGTAGTGCCGACTCAGGAATGGATGGACATGTGGCATATGTTGAATGCAAGTGTGGCATCTTTACATAAGAGGCTAGATAAAGCTGAATCCAGGGAGGCATCAGGGGGTCAATCCTCGGATTGGGCCGACTCACAGGGCCCGTCGGGGTCTCAAAAGCGTTCCTTGTCACTAATTGTGGACACAGATACTGACACGGACTCTGATTCCAGTGTCGACTGTGATGAAGCTAGATTGCACCCTAAGGTGACAAAGACTATTCAGTGTATGATTATTGCAATAAGAGATGTGTTGCATATCGCTGATGAACCCTCTGTTCCCGACACGAGGGTACACTTGTTTAAGGGAAAGAAACAGATAATAAACTTTCCCCCATCTCATGAACTTAACGAGTTATTTGAAAAAGCTTGGGAGACTCCAGATAAGAAACTACAGATTCCCAAAAGAATTAATATGGCATACCCTTTCCCTACACAGGACAGGGTACGTTGGGAATCCTCTCCCACTGTGGACAAGGCTTTAACACGCCTGTCCAAGAAAGTGGCGCTGCCGTCTCTAGACACAGCGGCCCTCAAGGACCCTGCGGATCGCAGGCAGGAGACTACATTAAAGTCTATTTATTCACATACTGGTGCTTTGCTCAGACCGGCAATTGCGTCGGCATGGGTATATAGCGCAGTTGCAGCTTGGACAGTTACCCTGTCGGCTGACCTTGATACCCTAGATGCTATTTTGTTAACTCTAGCCCATATTAAAGACGCAGTCTTGTATATGAGAGACGCTCAAAGGGACATTGGGTTGCTAGGTTCCAGAGCCAATGCCATGGCTATTTCAGTAAGACGATCCTTATGGACCCGCCAATGGACGGGTGATGCGGATTCGAAAAAACATATGGAGGTTTTACCCTATAAGGGTGACGTGTTGTTTGGGGATGGGCTCGCTGACCTGGTTTCCACAGCTACCTCTGGTAAATCTACCTTTTTACCTTTTATTCCCTAACAGCAAAAGAAAATTCCACAATATCAGATGCAGTCCTTTCGGTCGCAGAAGTCCAGAAGAGGTCGGGGATCCTCCTTCCTTGCCAGAGGTTAGGGTAGAGGAAAGAGAACACCTGCTTCGGCAGGTGCCCAGGAACAGAAGTCCTCCCCGGCTTCTACAAAACCCACTGCATGACTCTGGGGCTCCCCTGCGGGAGTCCGCACCAGTGGGGGCACGCCTTCGACTCTTCAGCCAGGTCTGTGTCAGGTCAGACGTGAATCCTTGGGCGTTGGAAATAGTTTCCCAAGGCTACAAACTGGAATTCGAAGAGGTGCCCCCACGCCGATTTTTCAAGTCGGCCTTACCAACTTCTACCCCAGAGCGGGATGTAGTGTTAGCTGCAATTCAAACGCTGTGTCAACAGCAAGTAATTATCAGGGTTCCCCTGAACCAACAGGGAAAAGGGTACTATTCGACCCTCTTTGTGGTCCCGAAGCCGGGTGGTTCGGTCAGACCCATTTTAAATCTAAAATCCCTAAACCTGTACTTGAAAAGATTCAAATTCAAGATGGAATCGCTCCGAGCGGTAATAGCCAGCCTGGAGGGGGGGGGGGGGATTTTATGGTGTCACTGGACATAAAGAATGCTTACCTTCATGTCCCCATATATCCCTCTCATCAGGAGTACCTGAGATTCGCTGTACAGGATTGTCATTACCAGTTTCAGACGTTGCCGTTTGGGCTTTCCATGGCCCCGAGGATTTTCACCAAGATAATGGCGGAAATGATGGTGGTCCTGTGCAAGCAAGGAGTCACAATTATCCCATACTTGGACGATCTCCTGATAAAAGACGAGATCAAAAGAGCAATTGCTGAGAAACGTGTCACTCTCTCTGAGAGTGCTCCAGCAACATGGTTGGATTCTCAATCTGCCGAAGTCACAGTTGGTTCCAACAACTCGACTAGCGTTCCTAGGTATGATACTGGACACGGAACAAAAAGCCCGGGACCTCCAGAACATGGTCAGAGACCTGCTAAAGCCAAAAAGAGTGTCCGTTCATCAATGCACTCGTGTTCTGGGGAAAATGGTGGCAGCCCACGAGGCCATCCCCTTCGGCAGGTTCCATGCGAGGACGTTTCAATGGGACCTTCTGTACAAATGGTCCGGGTCCCATCTACAATTACATAAAAAGATAACACTGTCCCCCAGGGCCAGGGTGTCTCTTCTATGGTGGCTGCAAAGTGCTCATCTCCTAGGGTCGCAGATTCGGCATTCGGGACTGGGTTCTGTTAACCACGGACGCGAGCCTCCGAGGATGGGGAGCAGTCACCCAAGGAAGAATTTTTCAAGGACTATGGACAAGCCAGGAGTCCTGCCTGCACATCAACGTGTTGGAATTAAGGGCCATATGCCACGGCCTTCGACAAGCGGAGAGTCTTCTTCGAAACCTGTCGGTGCTGATTCAATCGGACAATGTCACAGCAGTGGCTCATGTGAACCGCCAAGGCGGGACAAGGAGCAGAGTCGCGATGGCAGGAGCCACCAGGATTCTTCGCTGGGCGGAAAATCACGTAAGCGCTCTGTCAGCTGTCTTCATTCCGGGTGTGGACAACTGGGAGGCAGACTTCCTCAGCAGACACGATCTCCATCCAGGAGAGTGGGGACTTCATCAAGAAGTCTTTGCAGAGATAACGGGTCTTTGGGGTGTTCTTCAAATAGACATGATGGCTTCACGCCTCAACAAGAAGCTTCGGAGGTATTGTGCCAGGTCCCGGGACCCTCAGGCAATAGCAGTAGACGCTCTGGTAATGCCATGGGTGTTCCAATCTGTCTACGTATTTCCTCCTCTTCCTCTCATCACAAAGGTGTTGAGGATCATAAGGCGAAAAAGAGTACAGACGATACTCATTGTTCCAGACTGGCCTCGAAGGGCCTGGTACTCAGATCTTCAGGAGATGCTCACAGAAGATCCTTGGCCTCTTCCTCTAAGGGAGGACCTGTTGCAGCAGGGGCCCTGCATGTTCCAAGACTTATTGCGGTTACGTTTGACGGCATGACGGTTGAACGCCGGATCCTAGCTGAGAAGGGTATTCCGGAAGAGGTCATACCTACTCTAATAAAGGCTAGGAAGGAGGTGACGGCAAAACATTATCACCGTATCTGGCGGAAATATGTCTCTTGGTGTGAAACCAAGAATGCTACTATGGAAGATTTCCATTTGGGTCGTTTTCTCCACTTCCTACAGACAGGAGTGGATATGGGCCTGAAATTAGGCTCTGTTAAGGTACAGATTTTCGGCCCTATCGATATTCTTTCAGAAGGAATTGGCTTCTCTTCCAGAAGTCCAGACTTTTGTAAAGGGAGTGCTGCATATCCAGCCTCCTTTTGTGCCCCCAGTGGCACCATGGGACCTGAACGTGGTGTTGCAGTTCCTAAAATCACATTGGTTTGAACCCCTTAACACGGTTCAGTTGAAATTTCTCACCTGGAAGGTGGTCATGTTATTGGCCTTGGCATCTGCAAGGCGGGTGTCAGAATTAGCGGCCTTGTCTCATAAGAGTCCCTACTTGATTTTTCATGTTGATAGAGCGGAATTGAGGACTCGTCCTCAATTTTTACCTAAGGTGGTTTCTTCATTCCATATAAACCAACCTATTGTGGTGCCTGTGGCTACGAGTGACTTGGAGGATTCCAGGTCCCTGGATGTAGCCAGGGCCTTAAAGATTTATGTAGCCAGGACGGCTAGAATTAGGAAAACAGAGGCTCTGTTTGCTCTGTATGCAACCAGCAAGATTGGCGCGCCTGCTTCAAAGCAGACTATTGCTCGCTGGATCTGTAACACGATTGAGCAGGCGTATGTTACGGCTGGATTGCCGTTACCACATTCAGTAAAGGCCCATTCCACTAGGAAGGTGGGCTCTTCTTGGGCGGCTGCCCGAGGCGTCTTGGCATTACAGCTTTGCCGAGCAGCGACTTGGTCGGGGTCAAACACTTTTGCTAAATTCTACAAGTTTGATACCGTGGCTGATGAGGACCTAGCATTTGCTCAGTCAGTGTTGCAGAGTCATCCGCACTCTCCCGCCCGATTGGGAGGTTTGGTATGAACCCCATGGTCCTTACGGAGTCCCCAGCATCCTCTAGGACGTAAGAGAAAATAAGATTTTAAACCTACCGGTAAATCTATTTCTCCTAGTCCGTAGAGGATGCTGGGCGCCCGTCCCACTACGGAAAATCTGCAAGACTTGTATATGGTTATTGCTTACATAAGGGTTATGTTACAGTTGGAATCGGTCTTGGACCGTTGCTGCTGTTTGTTCATACTGTTAACTGGTTATGTGTATTCCAGGTTATATGGTATGATTGGTGTGGGCTGGTATGAATCTTGCCCTTAGATTTACAAAATCCTTTCCTCGTATTGTCCATCTCCTCTGGGCACAGTTCTCTAGCTGAGGTCTGGAGGAGGGGCATAGAGGGAGGAGCCAGTGCACACCCATACTAAAAGTTCTTTATAGGTGCCCATGTCTCCTGCAGAGCCCTTCTATACCCCATGGTCCTTACGGAGTCCCCAGCATCCTCTACGGACTAGCAGAAATAGATTTACCGGTAGGTTTAAAATCTTATTTCCCCCCAGCACATCGAGGGGTATTCGCAATAAGATTTGAAAACTACATGATAATAGAAAATTCAGAGATCTTAGTTACATATATTTGCAAAGATATGGTTAAGCCACCAGGCATCAGCAAGGCTTCGCTGACACTGGTGGTCCCGAACGCTGCATGATAACAGCACCCACTCTGGGTACTATAACTGCTTGTTGTCATGCCACATGATAATAACACATACGAAAATATATTTAAATTGAGAGCCAACTCTCTTAACTTGAGAGCCAACGCTCTAGGTCTTCCAAATGGCACTACAAGAACCAGTATTCCCTTCAAATGCTGGTCAAATCTGTGCCTCTCAGATCTGCAATATAAAATGGTAGCTATTCAGTCAATTTAGTAATACCTCTCATAGATGGGACCTGCATTTGGCATGCTGGTTCTTGTAGTGCCATTTGGAGGACTTTGGGGTAACTCCAGGCAAGTTGGCTCTCAATTTAGATATGTTTGTATGTGCTATTATCACGTGACATAACCACAAACAATTATATGATACAGGGTAGGTGCTATTATCATGCAGTGTTGGGCACCACCAGTGTCGGAGAAGCCTTGCCAAGGTATATGTAACTAAGATCACCAGGTCAACAGGGACAGTGTAATGGTTAGCATTACTGCCTCACAGCACTGAGGTCATGGGTTTGATTCCCACCATGGCCCTAGCTGTGTGGAGTTTGTATGTTCTCTTCATGCTTGCGTGGATTTACTCCGGGTACACTTGTTTCCTCCCACAAACCAAATTAACCCTAGGGTGTGTGTGTTTGTGGGAATGTAGATTTTAAGATTCACTGTGGCATGGGCTGATGTGAATGGCCAAATGTTCTCTGTAAAGTGCTGTGGAATATGTGAATAAGTTACTTGTCTGACATGCAGGGGGGTCATAGGTGCTCCCCAAAGTACTGACGTGCCTGAGGGGTGGGGGGAGTTCAGTGTAATCGCACATGTGTCTGGGTCAAAGCCCCCATTTCCCCAAATATATTGATATGCTGACTTTATATGAACCGCAGAAAGTACTGACATTCTAGGGGGTCTTGACATGCTTTGGGGGGAGTGTGTGTGTGTGGCGGAGTCTAACGGGTGCTCCCCCCCCCCCCCTAAAAAGCGTTGACATGCTGGGGTCCAGAGGTGTCTCCCATGCCCCCCCCCCGAAAGTCTTGAAATTTTGGGGTTCAGACACCTCCAAAAAAGGTGGGGTCCAGAGGTGCCCCCCGTAATGCATTGACATACTGAATATGTGTGCGCTATACAAATAACGGGTAATAAATTATATATGTCCAGGATAATGTGACTTACTCTTCTTTTCGTACTGTCCAGACAAACGTAGTAGTGTTGCGAAATTATTGTTCAAATTGTACTGTACCACGTTTTCTGAGCACTGGTGCACTCTTCCTACTAAGCATTCCTGAAAACACGGAAATCCTAGATCGACCTAATGACCGTAAGCCAATGTAACAGTAGTAGGCTAAAACAGTGTTTCTCAAACCTGGTCCTTGTGGAAACCTAACCGTGCATGTTTTCCAGATCATCCAGCTGGGACAGTAGAGCTACAGGCGGTACTAATTATTCCTGAGTATACATTGAAAACACGTACTGTAAAGGTGGGTACACACTAGTAGCTATATCTGCAGATCAATTGATCTGCAGATATATCTATGGACGGATCGGGCAGTGTGTTCAGCATACACACTGCCCGATCCGTCGGGGACTGACGTCATGAACTGGGCGGGTGTGTACACACGTCCGCCCGGTTCAGCTGTCAATCACCGCCGGCCGCCGCAGCATGTGTACGGGCGGTCGGCCGACCGCCCCGTACACACACAGCGACGTGCCAATATATCAGTAGATATATTGGCCGTCGGCTGTGCTGCGCGGCCGACGCGATACGTCTGTGAACGACAGAGTTCACAGATGTATCGGCCGTACACAATGGCCGACGCTCCCGCGATATATCGCCCGTTCAAGAGAACGGCCGATAATACGACCAGTGTGTACGGGCCTTGTGAACTGATATTAATAGACACTGGCCTAAAATATGTTTTAAAGTAACAGTCCCAGTAGAACAGCACATACTATAAGCTACCGCATGGAGTTTACATAGTGCAGGTTAAACAAAAATGACAGTTCGGGTCTTGGTCGACAGTGCGTCGGAACTTCAGTAGCTCAGTCTATCAATAATATAGGCTACATCTACATACTCACACCCTCATTGTGCATGGTTTTGTGGAGAAAAGACGCGTGTTTCGGTACCGATGGGAATTATTAGTACGGACGCCAAAGTAAAAACATTATACCGTAGAATAACGTTAATACATACAATGTGAAATCTCTCAGTTCCTATAATGTAAAAGGGATTTAATCTCGCCTCCCGTCCCCTCCATTCCTTACACCCAGAGTGTCTGTTTTGGCTTTTCACCAGTATCCATGGTTTGCAAAAAATTGTTGTAATCACCTTTTTGTGTTTTGAAGAGATAAAGGATTTCCTTTTGATCCCGCAGAAGCGGATAATCCGTTAGATCAGTAGAATTAGCTTTGTATCATCTGTAAAAAGTTCAGTGTAAAGCATCAATCTGGTGGTTCAGTGGAGAGATGTTTTTTTTTCCTTCTTACATTATCAAATGCAGAAGTTTAGGACGTTACCGAAGAGGTGCATGTTTTTTCCCCCACCAGATAAATTGAACATACTCTGCAGTCCCCATAGCAGGTTATGAGGACAGCGGAAACATATAAGATATTGGCACCATGTGAGAAATCAATGGTTTCTCGGCAGTATCCTTCTTATTTAACGCCACAAATGGGGCAATCACCCTTATATATGTCTAAAAGCCATAGAAAGGAGTTATCAGTGCTTGATAAATAGATGACCCCTTTGTTCTGAAGACCTAATAGAGGTTAAATTAAAGCAGATAGTTTAAATAGCTTGTTGCATGAATGATATTGGCCCGGTTCCAAATGAGCAATGGGTGCAAATTGTGGGTTCTATCATATATACCACTCCTAGAAGCTGATTCAATTGTTTTACCCCGCAGCTACCACTAGGGGGCGCAACACTGAGCGATTCAGTTGTTGTTTTGTTTAGACGCCCGGTGGCCACGGGGATGACATTTCTTCTCGCAGCCTTCTGAGGTGAACTTTGGGCATCCGAACGGGAGTTTGGACACCCAGAGCAGGACTTAAGACGGGTTTAGCCGTTTACGTGGCTAAACCCTGACTGTTTGAACCATAGAGTTTTCTTGTTTGGCTTAGACATGGAGGATACGCACTCGCTGGTGCCCTGTCGGTATACTCTAAGCCTTACTACTTGGGCCAAAAATATTGTAGCGCAAACTTGGTTTGTGGTTGAACCTCCTGTTCCTCACAAATGGAGAGCCTTGGTGAATGATGTGGTCAAACATGAAAGACCTGTATTCAAGTCCCGTAACTCTATGTCCAAATTTCATGATACATGGGATAGGTGGTGCCTCTCCAGGCTGGGCATGATACATGGGATAGGCGGTGCCTCTCCAGGCTGGGCATGATACATGGGATAGGTGGTGCCTCTCCAGGCTGGGCATGATACATGGGATAGGTGGTGCCTCTCCAGGCTGGGCATGATACATGGGATAGGTGGTGCCTCTCCAGGCTGGGCATGATACATGGGATAGGTGGTGCCTCTCCAGGCTGGGCATGATACATGGGATAGGTGGTGCCTCTCCAGGCTGGGTATGATACATGGGATAGGTGGTGCCTCTCCAGGCTGGGCATGATACATGGGATAGGTGGTGCCTCTCCAGGCTGGGCATGATACATGGGATAGGTGGTGCCTCTCCAGGCTGGGCATGATACATGGGATAGGTGGTGCCTCTCCAGGCTGGGCATGATAAAGTAGACGCACTAAATAAACTACAGCTCCCAGCAGCCCTTAGCGCCAAAGCATTCCGGCGCTAAGGCCTGCTGGGAGCTGTAGTTTATTGAGTGCATCTTCTTCCCTGTAATGCGTTGGGACACCGGCGCTAACAATAGTGACTGGCTGCTTTGCGAGTCTCCGGGAGAGCCACTACCAAAGGGAGGACAGCAGCCTAGCTGCTTCCAGCAGGAGAAGCATTACCCGACCCTCCCCCACTCGCAGTTCCTCCGGGCCCCATCCGCGGCACCCCCACACCCCCCTCCACCACCCGCAGTGGCTCCGGATCCCCTCCCCCACCCACAGCGCACCCACCCCTTCTCCACCCGCAGCACCCCTGCAACTGCTCCTCCCCCACCTGCGGTGGCTCCAGACCCCCGCCTGCGGCACTCACGCACCAGCCCCTCCCTCCCCCGCGACACCACCGCACCAGCCCCTCCCCCACCCATGGCACCCCCGCAACCGCCCCTTCCCCACCCGCGTCTCCCCCAGACCCCATCCGCGTCTCCCCCCGCACCCGCCACTCCCCCAACCACCCAGCTTGCTGTGCGGTGTGAACGGGAGCCAGGTCGATGCAACCCGTTTCCCATTTACACTGGTGATGTGCGGTGCTTGGAGATCATGTGATCCCCAAACACCGCCCCCGCCGCGTCACTGCTGACGTCACTAACGCGGCAATATGCCCGTGTCAGGCTCCCGGGTGCGACTGGCCTCAGGGGGTCTGAAAGTGGTATTACATAGTCTCTAGTCAATGGACATATTTACCTTGTCAATGATCCAGTCTTTTCAAACTACGGTCCTCAAGGCACAGTAATGCTCCAGGTTTTAAGGACAACCATCAGCCCAGGTGACTTAATTAGTACCTCATAATTAGTACCTCAGTTATTTTGATTAAAAAAATCTGTACTCAAGCATGGATATCCTCAAACCCTGGCTTGTTGGTGTGCCCTGAGGACCAAGGTTGTGAAAGACTGCGGTAGTCCTAGTAAAATAATACGCCGTATTCGGCCAACAAAATTATTATTTTTTCTTTCCCTAGTTGAAATATGTAAAACTGGTATTGCATGGGGTGTATGACAATAAATGTGTATCTCGTGTTCTGTTTCCCTGCGGTGTGTCAAACTGGCTGTCTAGTTCACCTTAACTTCAAATCCTTCGGTGTTAAAGCGATATAACACCCAAACAAGGGCACCCAACCTATAGGACGCGTACAGTACTTCAGATTTACCATTAAAATGAGACCGAGTTTATTCATTCACATACTGCCCTGCACCGGTGGAGCTTACAATCTAATTATCTTCCATATGTGCACCAACTTTCGGCAAGTCAACCCATCAGTATTTCTTTGGATTTGCCATGAGCAAGGGGGGAAACATACAGGGCCAGATGCATCATCACTTGGAAAGTGATAAAATGGAGAGTGAAAAAGTGCCAGCCAATCAGCTCCTAACCACCATTTCTCTATCGTCCTAAGTGGATGCTGGGGTTCCTGAAAGGACCATGGGGAATAGCGGCTCCGCAGGAGACAGGGCACAAAAGTAAAGCTTTTACAGGTCAGGTGGTGTGTACTGGCTCCTCCCCCTATGACCCTCCTCCAGACTCCAGTTAGATTTTTGTGCCCGGCCGAGAAGGGTGCAATTCTAGGTGGCTCTCATAAAGAGCTGCTTAGAGAGTTTAGCTTAGGTTTTTTATTTTACAGTGATTCCTGCTGGCAACAGGATCACTGCAACGAGGGACAGAGGGGAGAAGAAGTGAACTCACCTGCGTGCAGGATGGATTGGCTTCTTGGCTACTGGACATGAAGCTCCAGAGGGACGATCACAGGTACAGCCTGGATGGTCACCGGAGCCACGCCGCCGGCCCCCTCACAGATGCTGAAGCAAGAAGAGGTCCAGAATCGGCGGCTGAAGACTCCTGCAGTCTTCTTAAGGTAGCGCACAGCACTGCAGCTGTGCGCCATTTTCCTCTCAGCACACTTCACACGGCAGTCACTGAGGGTGCAGGGCACTGGGGGGGGGGCGCCCTGGGAGGCAAATGAAAACCTTTAAAAAGGCTAAAAATACCTCACATATAGCCCCAGAGGCTATATGGAGATATTTACCCCTGCCTAAATGTACTAAATAGCGGGAGACGAGCCCGCCGGAAAAGGGGCGGGGCCTATCTCCTCAGCACACGGCGCCATTTTCTGTCACAGCTCCGCTGGTCAGGAAGGCTCCCAGGTCTCTCCCCTGCACTGCACTACAGAAACAGGGTATAACAGAGAGGGGGGGCAAAATAAATGGCAATATATTAATATAAAAGCAGCTATAAGGGAGCACTTAATCATAAGGCTATCCCTGTCATATATAGCGCTTTTTGGTGTGTGCTGGCAGACTCTCCCTCTGTCTCCCCAAAGGGCTAGTGGGTCCTGTCTTCGTATAGAGCATTCCCTGTGTGTCTGCTGTGTGTCGGTACGTGTGTGTCGACATGTATGAGGACGTTATTGGTGTGGAGGCGGAGCAATTGCCAAATATGAGGATGTCACCTTCTAGGGGGTCGACACCAGAATGGATGCCTTTATTTGTGGAATTACGGGATAGCGTCAACTCGCTTAAGCAGTCGTTTGCCGACATGAGGCGGCCGGACACTCAATTAGTGCCTGTCCAGGCGCCTCAAACACCGTCAGGGGCTGTAAAACGCCCCTTGCCTCAGTCGGTCGACACAGACCCAGACACAGGCACTGATTCCGGTGGTGAAGGTGACGAATCAACCGTATTTTCCAGTAGGGCCACACGTTATATGATTTTGGCAATAAAGGAGATGTTACATTTAGCTGATACTACAGGTACCACTAAACAGGGTATTATGTGGGGCGTGAAAAAACTACCAGTAGTTTTTACCGAATCAGAAGAATTAAATGACGTGTGTGATGAAGCGTGGGGTGCCCCGATAAAAAACTGCTAATTTCAAAGAAGTTATTGGCTTTATACCCTTTCCCGCCAGAGGTTAGGGAGCGCTGGGAAACACCTCCTAGGGTGGACAAAGCGCTAACACGCTTATCAAAACAAGTGGCGTTACCCTCTCCTGAGACGGCCGCACTTAAAGATCCATCAGATAGGAGGATGGAAAATATCCAAAAAGGTATATACACACATGCAGGTGTTATACTACGACCAGCTATTGCGACTGCCTGGATGTGCAGTGCTGGGGTAGTTTGGTCAGAGTCCCTGATCGAAAATATTGATACCCTGGACAGGGACAATATTTTACTGTCGTTAGAACAAATAAAGGATGCATTTCTTTATATGCGTGATGCACAGAGAGATATCTGCACACTGGCATCACGGGTAAGTGCTATGTCCATTTCGGCCAGAAGAGCTTTATGGACACGACAGTGGACAGGCGATGCGTAGAGGAGTTATTTGGGGTCGGTCTATCGGATTTGGTGGCCACGGCTACGGCCGGGAAATCCACCTTTCTACCTCAAGTCACTCCCCAACAGAAAAAGGCACCGACTTTTCAACCGCAGCCCTTTCGTTCCTTTAAAAATAAGAGAGCAAAGGGCTATTCATATCTGCCACGAGGCAGAGGACGAGGGAAGAGACAGCAACAGGCAGCTCCTTCCCAGGAACAGAAGCCCTCCCCGGCTTCTACAAAAGCCTCAGCATGACGCTGGGGCTTCGCAAGCGGACTCGGGGGCGGTAGGCGGTCGTCTCAAGAATTACAGCGCGCAGTGGGCTCACTCGCAGGTAAATCCCTGGATCCTGCAGATAATATCTCAGGGGTACAGGTTGAAATTAGAGACAGAGCCACCTCGCCGTTTCCTGAAGTCTGCTTTACCAACGTCCCCCTCAGAAAGGGAGACGGTTTTGGAAGCCATTCACAAGCTGTATTCTCAGCAGGTGATAGTCAAGGTACCTCTTCTACAACAAGGGAAGGGGTATTATTCCACTCTTTTTGTGGTACCGAAGCCGGATGGCTCGGTAAGGCCTATTCTAAATCTGAAGTCCTTGAACCTGTACATAAAGAAGTTCAAGTTCAAGATGGAGTCACTCAGAGCAGTGATAGCGAACCTGGAAGAAGGGGACTTTATGGTATCCTTGGACATCAAGGATGCGTATCTCCACGTTCCAATTACCCCTCACACCAGGGGTACCTCAGGTTCGTTGTACAAAACTGTCACTATCAGTTTCAGACGCTGCCGTTTGGTTTGTCCACGGCACCTCGGGTCTTTACAAAGGTAATGGCCGAGATAATATTTCTTCTTCGAAGAAAAGGCGTATTAATTATCCCATACTTGGACGATCTCCTAATAAGGGCAAGGTCCAGAGAACAGCTAGAGATGGGTTTAGCACTATCTCAAGAGGTGCTAAAGCAGCACGGATGGATTCTGAATATTCCAAAATCCCAATTAATGCCGACAACTCGTCTGCTGTTCCTGGGGATGATTCTGGACACAGTTCAGAAAAAGGTTTTTCTTCCCGAAGAAAAAGCCAAGGAGTTATCTGACCTGGTCAGGAACCTCCTAAAACCAGGAAAGGTGTCTGTACATCAATGCACAAGAGTCCTGGGAAAAAATGGTAGCTTCTTACGAAGCAATCCCTTTCGGCAGATTCCATGCAAAGGGATCTGTTGGACAAATGGTCAGGGTCGCATCTTCAGATGCACCTGCGGATAACCCTGTCGCCGAGGACAAGGGTATCCCTTCTGTGGTGGTTGCAGGAGGCTCATCTATTGGAGGGCCGCAGATTCGGCATGCAGGATTGGATCCTGGTGACCACGGATGCCAGCCTGAGAGGCTGGGGAGCAGTCACACAGGGAAGAAATTTCCAGGGAGTGTGGTCGAGCCTGAAAAAGTCTCTTCACATAAGCATTCTGGAACTAAGAGCAATCTACAATGCTCTAAGCCAGGCGGAACCTCTGCTTCAAGGAAGACCGGTGTTGATCCAGTCGGACAACATCACGGCAGTCGCCCATGTAAACAGACAGGGCGGCACAAGAAGCAGGAGGGCAATGGCAGAAGCTGCCAGGATCCTTCGCTGGGCGGAGAATCACGTGATAGCACTGTCAGCAGTATTCATCCCGGGCGTGGACAACTGGGAAGCAGACTTCCTCAGCAGACACGACCTTCACCCGGGAGAGTGGGGACTTCATCCAGAAGTTTTCCACATGCTATTAAACCGTTGGGTAAAACCAATGGTGGACATGATGGCGTCTCGCCTCAACAAAACACTGGACAGGTATTGCGCCAGGTCAAGAGATCCGCAGGCAATAGCTGTGGACGCGCTGGTAACACCTTGGGTGTACCAGTCGGTATATGTGTTTCCTCCTCTGCCTCTCATACCAAAGGTATTGAGGATTATACGGCAAAGAGGAGTAAGACTAGTGGCTCCGGATTGGCCAAGAAGGACTTGGTACCCGGAACTTCAAGAGATGGTCACGGACGATCCGTGGCCTCTACTTCTGAGAAGGGACCTGCTTCAGCAGGGTACTTGTCTTTTTCAAGACTTACCGCGGCTGCGTTTGACGGCATGGCGTTTGAATGCCAGATCCTAAAAGGAAAAGGCATTCCAGAAGAAGTCATTCCTACCTTGATAAAGGCAAGGAAGGAAGTCACCGCGAAGCATTATCGCCGTATTTGGCGAAAATATGTTGCGTGGTGCGAGCAGCGGAGTGCTCCGATGGAGGAATTTCAACTGGGTCGTTTTCCTACATTTCCTGCAATCAGGATTGTCTATGGGTCTCAAATTGGGATCTATTAAGGTTCAAATTTCGGCCCTATCAATATTCTTCCAAAAAGAATTGGCCTCAGTCCCTGAGGTCCAGATTTTTATCAAAGGAGTACTGCATATACAGCCTCCTGTGGTGCCTAAGGTGGCACCGTGGGATCTAAATGTAGTTTTAGATTTCCTCAAATCCAATTGGTTTGAACCACTAAAGAATGTGGATTTGAAATATCTCACATGGAAAGTGACTATGTTACTGGCCCTGGCTTCGGCCGGGAGAGTATCTGAACTGGCGGCTTTGTTTTATAAAGGCCCTTATTTAATTTTCCATTCGACATAGGGCAGAGCTGCGGACGCGTCCGCATTTTCTCCCTAAGGTGGTATCAGCGTTTCACCTGAACCAGCCTATTGTAGTGCCTGCGGCTACAGACGACTTGAAGGACTCCAAGTTGTTGGACGTTGTCAGAGCCTTAAAAATATACATTTAAAGGACGGCTGGAGTCAGAAAATCTGACTCGCTGTTTATACTGTATGCACCCAACAAGTTGGGTGCACCTGCTTCTAAGCAGTCGATTGCTCGTTGGATTTGTAACAAAATTCAACTTGTACATTCTGTGGCAGGCCTGCCACAGCCTAAATCTGTTAAGGCCCATTCCGCAAGGAAGGTGGGCTCATCTTGGGCGGCTGCCCGAGGGGTCTCGGCATTACAACTCTGCCGAGCAGCTACGTGGTCAGGGGAGAACACGTTTGTAAATTTTTACAAATTTGATACCCTGGCAAAGGAGGACCTGGAGTTCTCTCATTCGGTGCTGCAGAGTCATCCGCACTCTCCCGCCCGTTTGGGAGCTTTGGTATAATCCCCATGGTCCTTTCAGGAACCCCAGCATCCACTTAGGACGATAGAGAAAATAAGAATTTACTTACCGATAATTCTATTTCTCGGAGTCCGTAGTGGATGCTGGGCGCCCATCCCAAGTGCGGATTATCTGCAATACTTGTACATAGTTATTGTTAACTAATTCGGGTTATTGTTTAGGAAGCCATCTTTCAGAGGCTCCTCTGTTATCATACTGTTAACTGGGTTTAGATCACGAGTTGTACGGTGTGATTGGTGTGGCTGGTATGAGTCTTACCCGGGATTCAAAATCCTCCCTTATTGTGTACGCTCGTCCGGGCACAGTACCTAACTGGAGTCTGGAGGAGGGTCATAGGGGGAGGAGCCAGTACACACCACCTGACCTGTAAAAGCTTTACTTTTGTGCCCTGTCTCCTGCGGAGCCGCTATTCCCCATGGTCCTTTCAGGAACCCCAGCATCCACTACGGACTCCGAGAAATAGAATTATCGGTAAGTAAATTCTTATTTTTTCAAACACCGCATGTGACATGGCAGTGAGGATCTGATTGGTTGGTACTTTTTCACTCTCCATTTTATCACTTTCCAAGCGATGATGCATCTAGCCGACAGTCTCCTTCAGATAGTACCTTGGCCTGAGTCAGACGTATAACAACGGTGTACCCCTTAAAACCACCTCTGCCTTTATATATCGTTGAAAGCAGCGAGTAGTATTGGTAATTGTAATATTCCTTCCCTATAGTGGCACTACTATAATAAGGTGGTTATATTGGAAGCAGGAGATATATTGGGTATAAATGTGTCAGCTTCTACTCCAAATGCATAACCATTAAACCTAAACATTATATAAAAGCCCAGTAAAGGTGCAGACGCATACAACTCTACCTGTGGGCGAATATACGTTGTGTCCGTGCTTTAGGGGGGTTTTCGCAATGGGAGTCACTTGATGTTTCTAAAAAAAATAAAAAATATAAAAAAATTCTCCTTTTCATATTCTGTAAATGCATGGTCATCTAGGGTAGTTGGCAGACTAATGTTCCAGCAATGGGGAAAGGCTGTAATATGGACACTGTGCAGAGCGGCACATAATATATGTGTGCGTGTTATGCTCTGTAACGTCTCCACACCTCGCTGGCATTGCCAGAACTAGTAATATTGCACCGTATTTTCCACACTGTTTCTGGTGTGAGAGTGGAATCTGCCTTCCTGTAACTTTTACTACCTACATCGACCTATGCTTCTCTCATTCCGTCTTCAGCCTGTTGCTTTAAACTTATTTATGTTCCGCAATCATGATGTCATCCAGTGGCGAGAGCCAAGATTTTCTGATGATGTAAAGGATTGGCTGAAAAGTCATGCAGTTCATCCGGAATAAGAAAGGGACAAGCCAATAAATGATTCGTCTCAAGGCGGGAAATCCTTTTACTAATCCCACTTCCCGTAGTCATCCGTAGTAGGAGTCCCCTAATTATATAATTGGTAAATCAATTGGCGGTAAACAATAATTAAAAACTAAAATAAAAAGTCACAGTTGCTCCGTTCTTTTCCGTCGCTACCCAGTGGCTGAAATCCCCTGACATGTACCTGTGTATGTAGATTATAGTAGGATGGCAGACCCCAGGGGGGGTCTTGATGCATCGCTGAGCATGCAAACAGTCATTTAGGCTGATAATCAGGGAGTTTAATGTGCGCCGGTTGGTGTGTGTGTATATGCATTGATTGCCTGTGTAAGCGACACTTGGAATCAGTTGCTGGGTAAATATTTAGCACGCTTCCAAAATTACATCTCGCAGCCGTTGTGCGTTTACATAATGTTCCACCTGCCGCTTTCTGTTTTTTTTTATTTTTTATCCTCCGTAACTTTCCCGTTGCAGTCTCCTGCCAACGTCTTCTCATACTACTGATCCGTCCTTATTAAACCTCATTTGCTTAAGCAAGTGCCTTAATTTCTGTTGATTATTGTCAGACGTCAAGTGCGGAGCTGCTTCAAAAGTGTTTTGATATAAAGTGCAGGCAGTAAAAAGTATTTGTGGTCCCCAGAATTTCCGTCTGGTATCGAAACAGTTTACTGCGTAGAACACTGTGCATGAGGAAATTATTTTAAGATCACATACCTGTGTCGATTGGCGTTTATATAATGTCCTTAAGGAACCCTGATAGTCCAGATTTTAAGACCATGCTTGTACACAGATGTTCTAATCCAGTGTTTTCCAAAGTCCACCATTGCAGGCCAGGGGGTAAATTTACTAAGATGGGAGTTCTATTCAAGATGGGATGTTGCCCATAGCAACCAATCAGATTCTACTTCTCATTTATCTAGCACCTTCTAGAAGATAATACCTGGAATCTGATTGGTTGCTATTGGCAACATCCCATCTTAAATAGAACTCCCATCTTAGTAAATTTACCCCCAGGTTTTAAGGAGATCTATGCTTGTGAACAGATGGTATAATCAAACAGACTGAGGTACTAAGTAAGTTACCTGTGCTTAAGCAAGGATATCCTTAAAACCTGGACTGTTATGGTGCGGAGTCTGTCATTGATAGGACACTTGAAGTAAATCTGTAACTATGAAGAGAAAATGTCTTTCTATGCATCAGATTTTCTTAAAGGAATTATATTAAGGAACACTGTAGGTTTGTTAAGCCAGGTCTCCCACACGTGCTGAAGGGCGTTTGTCATTAAGCAACAATTCTAATGGTTCACTTAAACAAACTAAAAACATTTACTTTACAGATATACCTTTGCTAAGCATATCATTTGGTGATGTCACTTGTTCCCATTGAGCCGCCGCGTTGTATACTCATGAATATTTTTATATAAGTGTATGTAAATAAATGGTTATTTTTATAAGGCTTGCATATTACACCGCGCATTGCAGAGAATATTTACTCACATCAGCCCCTGCCCCATTTATGGGCTCAATTCAATTCAATTAGCTCCCGGTGCTATTCAATTCAGCGTGCTGTCATGTCGGGGAAGGCCGGTTCTCGCGACCTCAACGAGGTGTTTTCCAGCGAGAACCAGCATTCTCTAAAGTCCCGGCCGCGATAAGGGCAGAAATCAGCATTGCACCAACACGTTGGTCATCTCATCTCATCTGGGTGTCACAGCACACTGAATTGAATCGCATCGGGAGCTAATTCCCCCGCTATTCAATCCGTACTGAATTGAATCGAGCCATTTAATCCCTACCACAGAGAGAGGTCTATTCATGAAGCAGTGAAAAGAGGGGAGAAGTGAGCCAGTGGAGAAGTTGCCCATGGCAACCAATCGGCTGCTCTGTATAATTTTATATAGTATGCAAATGATAAATGTTACTTCAGTGCTGATTCTCCACTGGCTCACTTCTCCACACTTTTCACTGCTTCATGAATAGACCCTTTAAACACTAGAGAGATATAGATATATATAAAAATCAGATACCACATATAAGATGGGATGTATCATTCGCAATTGTACATGCATACGGTGTTACTAAATGCCACTATGCATGCAATCAGTGGTGGGATCTATGGCATCAAAGGGCATGATTAAATTCGAAGACAGTTGAATAGCACTGGGAATTAGCTCCCGGGCCAATCATTACTGCTCCCTATGACACCTGACGATATAATTTCTGCTCACACCCCCGGAGGGGTGCGAGCAGAAATCCGACAAAAGTGCCGGCGCAATGCTGATTTCTGCTCTTATCGCGGCAAAAACAGCGTTGCGCCGGGCACTTAAGTTGGAGAATGCCGGTTCTCCCGACAAAACACCCTGTTTAGTCTGGAAAGCAGGCATTCTCAGACTAACCACTGTGCTGTATGGAATCCCCGCAACCTAACTCCCGGCGCTGTTCAACTGTCTTTGAATTGAATTGTGCCCAATGGAAGGAATTTAAATGTTTGCGCTAGCAGCTGTCAGTGCCTGGTGCCCAACAGAACAGGTCGATTGTTGGTTCATTTGGATGCAAACGACTGCCCTGATGGCATTTCTGCCCGCACACCAACTGTGTTGGCAAGCATAAATGTGCGAAAAGTGACCCTTTTGGTTGCCCAAACAGCACTTTTTGTGTTGGCACTTTGGCCAGGTTTAGCTGTTTTATGCAACGAAACCCGGCACTGGATCTGCACGGAAAAGAAACAACTGATTAGTGCCCCCCCCCCCCCCCCCCAAAAAAAAAAATCTACTGTCTCTTTAGACGGGAGAATGAGAGTACATAAACAATTGAATTGCCCCCAAAATACGATGGATGATACATCCCATCTTTTCTCTTACGTCCTAGAGGATGCTGGGGACTCCGTAAGGACCATGGGGTATAGACGGGCTCCGCAGGAGATAGGGCACCTAAAAAGAACTTTGACTATGGGTGTGCACTGGCTCCTCCCTCTATGCCCCTCCTCCAGACCTCAGTTAGATTCTGTGCCCAGAGGAGAAGGGTGCATTGCAGAGAGCTCTCCAGAGTTTTCTGTGGAAAAATAATTTTGTTAGGTTTTTTATTTTCAGGGAGTCCTGTTGGCAACAGGCTCCCTGCATCGTGGGACCGAGGAGAGGGAAGCAGAGCTGGCTTGTAAAGTTGGGCACTGCTTCTAAGGCTACTGGACACCATTAGCTCCAGAGGGAGTCGGAACACAGGTCTCACCTGGGGTTCGTCCTGGAGCCGCGCCGCCGTCCTCCTCACAGATAAGATAGAAGCCGGGTGAGTATGAGAAGGCAAAGAAGACATCAGGCGGCAGAAGACATCAGATCTTCATGAGGTAAGCGCGCAGCTGTAAGCTGCGTGCCATTGCTCCCAGTCACACACACACAAGCAGGCACTGAAGGGTGCAGGGCGCAGGGGGGGGCGCCCTGGGCAGCAATATTCCTCATATTTGGCATTGATAAGCATGGATTAGGCTGTGGCACAGTAAATCCGGTAACCCCCGCCATTTTTCTATAGAAAGTTGATGGGACCGAAGCCCGCCGTCGGGTGGGCGGGGCTTGATCCTCAGCACTAACCAGCGCCATTTTCTCCACAGAGACTGCATGAGGAAACGCTGGCTCCCTGTTCTCTCCCCTGCTGAGCTTCACAGGCTGGAAAAAAGAGGAGGGGGGCACTTTGGCGACGCAGTGAGTGGAGATTACAATTATATACATATAACAGCGCTATATGGTCATATATTCCAGTGTTTTTAAGCGCTGGGTGTGTGCTGGCATACCCTCTCTCTCTGTCTCTCCTAAGGGCCTGGTTGGGGTTTTGTCCCCTTATAGGTAACTCCCTGTGTGTGGGGGGTGTTGGTACGTGTGTGTCGACATGTCTGAGGCGGAAGGCTTCTCCAAGGAGGAGGTGGAGCAAATGAGTGGTGTGTCCCCGTCGGTTGTGCCGACTCCAGATTGGATGGACATGTGGCATACGTTGCATGCAAGTGTGGCATCTTTACATAAAAGGCTTGATAAGGCTGGTTTAGGGGGGACATCAGGCGGTCAAATCCTCAGATTGGACCGACTCACAGGGCCCGTCGGGGTCTCAAAAGCATCCCTTAACACAAGACACTACTACCGACACGGATTCTGATTCCAGTGTCGACTATGACGAAGTAAAATTGCACCCTAGGGTGACTAAAACCATTCAGTGATTGTGGCAATAAGGGATGTGTTGCATATTGTGGATGAACCCTCGGTCCCCGACACAAGGGTACACATGTTTAAGGAAAAGAAACAGATTATTAATTTTCCCACATCTCATGAATTAAATGAGTTCTTTGGAAAAGCTTGGGAGACTCCGGATAAGAGACCGCAGATCCCCAAAAGAATTTTTATGGCTTACCCTTTCCCTAAGCAGGACAGGGAGATTTGGGAATCACCCCCCACTGTGGACAAGGCCCTGACGCGCTTGTCCAAGAAAGTGGCGCTACCGTCTCCTGACACAGCGGCCCTTAAGGACCCTGCAGATCGCAGGCAAGAAACAACCTTAAAGGGTATTTATTCTCATACGGGTGCTGTGTTAAGACAGACGATTGCGTCGGCATGGGTGTGTAGCGCTTTGCAGCTTGGACAGATGAGCTGACAGATCAATTTGATACTATGAATAAGGATACTATATTCCTAACTCTAGCCCATATAAAAGACGCAGTCTTATTTATGAGGGATGCTCAAAGGGACATTGGTTTGCTAGCGTCTAGGGCCAATGCCATGTCTATCTCAGCGAGAAGATCCTTATGGACTCGCCAATGGACGGGTGATGCGGATTCCAAAAAACATATGGAAGTACTACCCTATAAGGGTGATGTATTGTTTGGGGATGGGCTGACGGACCTGGTTTCCACAGCTACAGCAGGTAAATCAAATTTTTTACCATATATTCCCCAACAGCAAAAGAAAGCAACACCCTATCAGATGCAGTCCTTTCGGTCGCACAAGTCCAAAAGAGGTCGGGGATCCTCTTTCCTCGCCAGAGGTAAGGGCAGAGGCAAGAGAGCACCTGCTTCGGCAGGTGCCCAGGAACCAAAGTCCTCCCCGGCTGCTCCAAAACCCACAGCATGACGCTGGGGCTCCCCTGAGGGAGTCCGCACCGGTGGGGGCACGTCTTCGACTTTTCAGTCAGGCCTGGGTCAGTTCGGACCTGAATCCCTGGGTGTTGGAAATAGTTTCCCAGGGTTACAAATTGGAATTCGAGGAGGTGCCCCCGCGCCGATTTTTCAAATCGGCCCTACCAGCTTCCACATCGGAAAGGGATGTAGTGTTAGCTGCAATTCAAACGCTGTGCATACAGCAAGTGATAATCAAGGTTCCCCTGCACCAGCAGGGAAGAGGTTACTATTCAACCCTATTTGTGGTCCCGAAACCGGACGGTACGGTCAGACCGATTTTGAATCTGAAATCCCTAAACCTGTACATAAAAAGATTCAAATTCAAAATGGAATCTCTCAGAGCAATAATAGCCAACTTGGATGAGGGGGAGTTTATGGTGTCTCTGGACATAAAGGATGCGTACCTTCATGTCCCCATATATGCCCCCCATCAGGAATACCTGAGATTCGCTGTACAGGATTGTCATTACCAATTTCAGATGTTGCCGTTTGGACTTTCCACGGCCCCGAGGATTTTCACCAAGATAATGGCGGAAATGATGGAGTCACAAGCATGGAGTCACAATTATCCCATACTTGGACGATCTCCTGATAAAAGCGAGGTCAAGAGAGAAATTGCTGAGCAGTGTGGCGCTCTCTCTGAGAGTGCTCCAGCAACACGGTTGGATTCTAAATTTACCGAAGTCACAGTTGATCCCGACAACTCGACTACCGTTCCTAGGTATGATACTGGATACGGAACAAATGAAGGTCTTTCTCCCAATAGAGAAAGCCCAAGACATCCAGAACATGGTCAGAGACCTGCTAAAACAGAAAAGGGTGTCAGTTCACCAATGCACTCGAGTTCTGGGGAAAATGGTGGCGGCCTACGAGGCCATTCCCTTCGGAAGGTTCCATGCAAGGACTTTTCAATGGGACCTTCTGGACAAGTGGTCCGGGTCCCATCTGCATTTACATCGGAAAATAACTCTGTCCCCAGGAACCAGAGTGTCCCTCCTGTGGTGGTTGCAAAGTGCTCACCTGCTGGAGGGTCGCCGGTTCGGAATTCAGGACTGGATCCTGGTTACCACGGACGCGAGCCTCCGAGGATGGGGAGCGGTCACACAGAGAAAGAATTTTCAGGGTCTTTGGTCAGACCAGGAGTCCTGTCTACACATCAATGTGTTGGAACTCAGGGCCATTTACAACGGCCTTCGACAAGCGGAGAGTTTTCTTCGAAACCTTCCGGTTCTGATTCAATCAGACAATGTCACAGCAGTGGCTCATGTGAACCGCCAAGGCGGGACAAGAAGCAGAGTCGCGATGGCGGAAGCCACAAGGATCCTTCGCTGGGCGGAAAATCATGTAAGTGCTCTGTTGGCTGTCTTCATTCCGGGAGTGGACAACTGGGAAGCAGACTTCCTCAGCAGACACGATCTCCATCCAGGAGAGTGGGGACTTCATCAAGAAGTCTTTGCAGACGTAACACGTCTTTGGGGAACTCCTCAAATAGACATGATGGCGTCACGCCTCAATAAAAAACTTCGGAGGTATTGCGCCAGGTCTCGGGACCCTCAGGCAGTAGCAGTAGACGCACTGGTAACACCGTGGGTGTTCGAATCGGTCTACGTGTTCCCTCCTCTTCCTCTCATCACGTAAGTGTTGAGGATCATAAGACGAAGAAGAGTACAGACGATACTCGTTGTCCCAGACTGGCCTCGAAGGGCTTGGTACTCGGAACTACAAGAGATGCTCACAGGAGACCCCTGGCCTCTTCCTCTGAGGGAAGACCTGTTGCAGCAGGGGCCCTGTGTATTTCAAGACTTACCGCGGTTACGTTTGACGGCATGGCGGTTGAACGCCGAATCCTAGCAAAAAAGGGAATTCCGGAAGAGGTCATCCCTACTTTAATAAAGGCTAGGAAGGAGGTGACGATAAAACATTATCACCGTATCTGGCGAAAGTATGTGTCTTGGTGTGAGACCAAGAATGCACCTACGGAAGATTTTCATTTGGGTCGTTTTTTCCATTTCCTACGCAGATTTCGGCCCTCTCGATTTTCTTTCAGAAGGAATTGGTTTCTCGTCCAGACGTTCGTAAAGGGAGTGCTGCACATCCAGCCCCCTTTTGTGCCTCCAGTGGCACCATGGGACCTGAACGTGGTGTTGCAGTTCCTAAAATCACACTGGTTTGAACCGCTTAACAAGGTTGAGTTTAAATTTCTTACCTGGAAGGTGGTAATGTTGTTGGCCTTAGCATCAGCAAGGCGAGTGTCAGAATTGGCGCCTCTATCACACAAGAGCCCCTGCTTGATTTTTCATGTGGATCGAGCTGAATTGAGGACACGTCCGCAATTTTTGCCTAAAGTGGTTTCGTCGTTCCATATCAATCAACCTATAGTGGTGCCTGTGGCTACCGGTGACCTGGAGGATTCCAGATCCCTGGACGTAGTCAGGGCCTTAAAAATTTATGTAGCCAGGACGGCTAGAATTAGGAAAACAGAGGCTCTGTTTGTCCTGTATGCGGCCAATAAGATTGGCACTCCTGCTTCAAAGCAGACTATTGCTCGCTGGATCTGTAATACGATTCAACAGGCTCACTCTACGGCTGGATTGCCGGTACCAAATTCGGTTAAGGCCCATTCCACTAGGAAGGTGGGCTCTTCTTGGGCGGCTGCCCGAGGCGTCTCGGCTTTACAACTTTGCCGAGCGGCGACGTGGTCGGGGTCAAACACCTTTGCTAAATTCTACAAGTTTGATACCCTGGCTGATGAGGACCTAGCGTTTGCTCAGTCGGTGCTGCAGAGTCGTCCGCACTCTCCCGCCCGATTGGTTGCTTTGGTATAAACCCCATGGTCCTTACGGAGTCCCCAGCATCCTCTAGGACGTAGGAGAAAATAAGATTTTAAACCTACTGGTAAATCTATTTCTCCTAGTCCGTAGAGGATGCTGGGCGCCCGTCCCAGTGCGGAAACTCTGCAAGACTTGTATATAGTTGTTGCTTACATAAGGGTTATGTTACAGTTGACATCGGTCTTGGACCGTTACTGTTGTTTTCTCTAACGTCCTAGTGGATGCTGGGGACTCCGAAAGGACCATGGGGAATAGCGGCTCCGCAGGAGACTGGGCACAAAGTAAAAGCTTTAGGACTAGCTGGTGTGCACTGGCTCCTCCCCCTATGACCCTCCTCCAAGCCCCAGTTAGATTTTGTGCCCGAACGTGAAGGGTGCAATCTAGGTGGCTCTCCTGAGCTGCTTAGAGTAAAAGTTTAAATAGGTTTTTTATTTTCAGTGAGACCTGCTGGCAACAGGCTCACTGCATCGAGGGACTTCGGGGAGAGAAACGAACTCACCTGCGTGCAGAGTGGATTGGGTTTCTTAGGCTACTGGACATTAGCTCCAGAGGGACGATCACAGGCCCAGCCATGGATGGGTCCCGGAGCCGCGCCGCCGGCCCCCTTACAGATGCTGAAGCAAGAAGAGGTCCATAAATCGGCGGCAGAAGACTTTCCTGTCTTCATAAGGTAGCGCACAGCACTGCAGCTGTGCGCCATTGCTCTCAGCACACTTCACACTCCGGTCACTGAGGGTGCAGGACGCTGGGGGGGGGGCGTCCTGGGAAGCAATGAATTTACCTTAGTTGGCGAAAAATACATCACATATAGCTCCTGGGCTATATGGATGTATTTAACCCCTGCCAGTTTTCCAGTAAAAAGCGGGAGAAGAGCCCGCCGTGAAGGGGGCGGGGCCTATCTCCTCAGCACACAGCGCCATTTTTCCCACACAGCTCCGCTGGTAGGAAGGCTCCCAGAATCTCCCCTGCATCCTGCAACTACAGAAACAGGGTAAAAAAGAGAGGGGGGCACTTATTTGGCAAAATAACAGATATAAGCAGCTATAAGGGATAGACACTTATTGTAAGGTTGTCCCTATACATATATAGCGCTCTGGTGTGTGCTGGCAAACTCTCCCTCTGTCTCCCCAAAGGGCTAAGTGGGTCCTGTCCTCTATCAGAGCATTCCCTGTGTGTGTGCTGGGTGTCGGTACGTGTGTGTCGACATGTATGAGGAGGAAAATGATGTGGAGGCGGAGCAGAGTGTCTGTAACAGTGATGTCACCCCCTAGGGGGTCGACACCTGAGTGGATGTACTGTTGAAAATTACGTGACCGTGTCAGCTCTATATAAAAAAACAGTGGTTGACATGAGACAGCCGGCTACTCAGCTTGTGCCTGTCCAGACGTCTCATAGGCCGTCAGGCAGATGGCAGATACAGACGCCGACACGGATACTGACTCCGGTGTCGACGGTGAAGAGACAACCGTGATTTCCAGTAGGGCCACACGTTACATGATTGAGACAATGGAAAATGTTTTATACATTTCTGATAATACGAGTACCACCAAAAAAGGGGTATTATGTTGGGTGAGGGAAAAACTACCTGTAGTTTTCCTGAATCTGAGAAATAAAATGTGTGATGATGCGTGGGTTTCCCCCCAATAACAATTAATAATTTCTTAAAAAGTATTGGCTGCATACCCTTTCCCGCCAGAGGTTAGGATGCATTGGGAAACACCCCCTAGGGGGGATAAGGCGCTCACACGCTTGTAAGAACAAGGGCTCTACCCTCTCATGAGATGGCCGCCCTTAAGGATCCTGCTGATAGAAAGCAGGAGGGTATCCAAAAAAAGGTATTTACACACATACTGGTGTTATACTGCGACCAGCTATCGCCTCAGCCTGGAGGTGCAGTGCTGGGTTGGCATGGTCGGATTCCCTGACTGGAAATATTGATATCCTAGATAAGGATAGTATATTATTGCCTATAGAGCATTAAAAGATGCATTTCTATATATGCATGATGCACAGCGGAATAATTGCCGACTGGCATCAAGTATAAGTGCGTTGTCCAATTCTACCAGTAAAATGGTCAGGTGATGCGGATTCCAAACGTCATTTGGAAGTATTGCCTTTGAAAGGGGACATTTGGGGTCGGTCTTTTAGACCTGGTGGCCATGGCAACAGCTGGGAAATCCACGTTTGTACCCCAGGTCGCCTCTCAAAATAAGACGCCGTATTATCAGGCGCAGTCCTTTGTTGGCAAGCGGACAAAAGGTTCCTCTTTTCTGCTCGTGACAGAGGGAGAGGAAAAAGGCTGCAGAGATCAGCCAGTTCCCAGGAACAGAAACCCTTTCCAGCCTCTGCCAAGCCCTCAGTATGACGCTAGGGCTTTACAAGCTCAGGCACGGTGGGGGCCCGTTCTCAATGAATTTCAGTGCGCAGTGGGCTCACTCGCAAGTAGACCCCTGGATCCTTCAGGTAATATCTCAGGGGTACATATTGGAATTCGAGACGTCTCCCCCTCGCCGTTTCCAAAAGTCGACTTTACCGACGTCTCCCTCGGACAGGGAGGCAGTTTTGGAAGCCATTCACAAGCTGTATTCCCAGCAGGTGATAATCAAGGTACCCCTCCTGCAACAGGGAACGGGGTATTATTCCACACTATTGTGGTACCGAAGCCAGACGGCTCGGTGAGACCGATTCTAAAATCTAAAATCTTTGAACACTTACATACAGAGGTTCAAATTCAAGATTGAGTCACTCAGAGCAGTGATTGCGAACCTGGAAGAAGGGGACTACATGATGTCTCGGGACATCAAGGATGCTTACCTTCATGTCAAAATTTACCCTTCTCACCAAGGGTACCTCAGGTTTATGGTACAGAACTGTCACTATCAGTTCAGACGCTGCCGTAGGGATGGTCCACGGCACCCCGGGTCTTTACCAAGGTAATGGCCGAAATGATGATGTTCCTTCGAAGGAAGGGAATTTTAGTTATCCCTTACTTGGACGATTCCCTGATAAGGGTAAGATCCAGGGAACAGTTGGAGGTCGGTGTAGCACTATCTCAGATAGTGTTGCGGCAGCACGATTGGATTCTCAATATTCCAAAATCGCAGCTGGTTCCGTCGACGTGTCTTCTGTTCTAGGGATGATCCTGGACACAGTCCAGAAAAAGGTGTTTCTCCCGGAGGAGAAAGCCAGGGAGTTATCCGAGCTAGTCAGGAACCTCCTCAAACCGAGCCAAGTCTCAGTGCATCAATGCACAAGGGTTCTGGGTAAAATGGGGGCTTCCTACGAAGCAATCCCATTTGGCAGATTCCACGCAAGAACTTTCCAGTGGGACCTGCTGGACAAATGGTCCGGGTCGCATCTTCAGATGCATCAGCGGATAACCCTGTCACCAAGGACAAGGGTGTCCCTCCTGTGGTGGTTGCAGAGTGCTCATCTTCTAGAGGGCCGCAGATTCGGCATTCAGGACTGGGTCCTGGTAACCACGGATGCCAGCCTGCGAGGCTGGGGAGCAGTCACACAGGGAAGGAATATCCAGGACTTATGGTCAAGCCTGGAGACATCACTTCACATAAATATCCTGAAGCTAAGGGACATTTACAATGCTCTAAGCTTAGCAAGACCTTTGCTTCAAGGACAGCCGGTGTTGATCCAGTCGGACAACATCACGGCAGTCACCCACGTAAACAGACAGGGTGGCACAAGAAGCAGAAGGGCAATGACAGAAGCTGCAAGGATTCTTCGCTGGGCGGAAAATCATGGGATAGCACTGTCAGCAGTATTCATTCCGGGAGTGGACAACTGGGAAGCAGACTTCCTCAGCACGACCTCCACCCGGGGAGAGTGGGGACTTCACCCAGAAGTCTTCCACAGGATTATAAACCGTTGGGAAAAACTCGACAGGTATTGCGCCAGGTCCAGGGACCCTCAGGCAATAGCTGTAGACGCTCTGGTAACACCGTGGGTGTACCAGTCAGGGTATGTGTTTCCTCCTCTGCCTCTCATACCCAACGTACTGAGATTGATAAGATAGTGAGGAGTAAGCACTATATTCGTGGCTCCGGATTGGCCAAGAAGGACTTGGTAACCGGAACTTCAAGAGATGCTCACGGAGGATCCGTGGCCTCTACCTCTAAGAAGGGACCTGCTCCAGCAAGGACCCTGTCTGTTCCAAGACTTACCGCGCCTGCGTTTGACGGCATGGCGGTTGAACGCCGGATCCTGAAGGAAAAAGGGCATTCCGGATGAAGTCATCCCTATCCTGATCAAAGCCAGGAAGGATGTAACCGCAAAAACATTATCACCGCAATTGGCGAAAATATGTTGCGTGGTGCGAGGCCAGTAAGGCCCGACGGAGGAAATTCAACTGGGTCGATTCCTACATTTCCTGCAAACAGGAGTGTCTATGGGCCTGAAATTGGGGTCCATTAAGGTTCAAATTTCGGCCCTGTCAATTTTCTTCCAAAAAGAACTAGCTTCAGTCCCTGAAGTTCAGACGTTTGTAAAAGGGGTACTGCATATACAGCCTCCTTTTGTGCCTCCAGTGGCACTTGGGATCTCAATGTAGTTTTTTTTTTTGGATTCCAAAAGTCACATTGGTTTGAACCACTTAAATCTGTGGAGTTAAAATATCTCACATGGAAAGTGGTCATACTGTTGGCCCTGGCCTGGGCCAGGCGCGTGTCAGAATTGGCGGCTTTATCCTGTAAAAGCCCTTATCTGATTTTCCATTCGGACAGGGCGGAATTGAGGACTCGTCCTCAATTTCTCCCTAAGGTGTTTTCAGCATTTCACTTAAACCAACCTATTGTGGTGCCTGCGGCTACTAGGGACTTGGAGGATTCCAAGTTGCTGGACGTAGTCAGGGCCCTGAAAATATATGTTTCCAGGACGGCTGGAGTCAGAAAATCTGACTCGCTGTTTATCCTGTATGCACCCAACAAGCTGGGTGCTCCTGCTTCTAAGCAGACGATTGCTCGTTGGATTTGCAGTACAATTCAGCTTGCACATTCTGTGGCAGGCCTGCCACAGCCAAAATCTGTAAAAGCCCATTCCACACGGAAAGTGGGCTCATCTTGGGCGGCTGCCCGAGGGGTCTCGGCTTTACAACTTTGCCGAGCAGCTACTTGGTCAGGGGCAAACACGTTTGCTAAATTCTACAAATTTGATACCCTGGCTGAGGAGGACCTGGAGTTCTCTCATTCGGTGCTGCAGAGTCATCCGCACTCTCCCGCCCGTTTGGGAGCTTTGGTATAATCCCCATGGTCCTTTCGGAGTCCCCAGCATCCACTAGGACGTTAGAGAAAATAAGAATTTACTTACCGATAATTCTATTTCTCATAGTCCGTAGTGGATGCTGGGCGCCCATCCCAAGTGCGGATTGTCTGCATTACTTGTACATAGTTATTGTTACAAAAATCGGGTTATTGTTGTTGTGAGCCATCTTTTCAGAGGCTCCTTCTGTTATCATGCTGTTAACTGGGTTCAGATCACAAGTTGTACGGTGTGATTGGTGTGGCTGGTAATGAGTCTTACCCGGGATTCAAAATCCTTCCTTATTGTGTACGCTCGTCCGGGCACAATATCCTAACTGAGGCTTGGAGGAGGGTCATAGGGTGAGGAGCCAGTGCACACCAGCTAGTCCTAAAGCTTTTACTTTGTGCCCAGTCTCCTGCGGAGCCGCTATTCCCCATGGTCCTTTCGGAGTCCCCAGCATCCACTACGGACTATGAGAAATAGAATTATCGGTAAGTAAATTCTTATTTTTTGTTCATACCGTTAACTGGTTATGTATGTTCCAGGTTACATGGTATGATTGGTGTGGGCTGGTATGAATATTGCCCTTGGATTGCTAAATCCTGCCTTGTATTGTCCATCTCCTCTGGGCACAGTTCTCTAACTGAGGTCTGGAGGAGGGGCATAGAGGGAGGAGCCAGTGCACACCCATAGTCAAAGTTCTTTTTAGGTGCCCTATCTCCTGCGGAGCCCATCTATACCCCATGGTCCTTACGGAGTCCCCAGCATCCTCTACGGACTAGGAGAAATAGATTTACCGAAAGGTTTAAAATCTTATTTTCTACTGTGCTAAGAGTACAAATCAGCATTGTGCCGGCACTTTTGTCGGATTTCTGCTCGTACCCCTCCGGGAATGTAAGAAGAAATCCCGTCGTCAGGTGTCACAGGGCGTAGTACTGGGAGCTAATTCCCGGTGCTATTCAACGGTCTTCAAATTGAATCGTGCCCTTTGAATGGCATAGATCCCACCACTGATTGCATGCATAGTGGCATTTAGTAACACCGTATGCGTGTACAATTGCGGTTATCCTAGCAAAGGACAGCCCTTCCCGTAAGAAGACCTCGGAGTCCTTCTGCTCATGCGTAAGCTGTGGGGCACAGTAGGAGGCATCCTATTGGATCACTCTCATGGAATTATGAGGTGAGAAGGGCTTCTATAGATGGCGTTGCCTACTGGGTACAAACACTAGAAAGTTTTAGCATTCTGGAGCTTGAAATATATGGGAAATGCATTAAAAACTCAGAAAAACTTATTTTCAACGTTTTAACCACATTTGCCGTGAATACATCCCGCCCATAGTGTGAAGACCCACCCCCCTACATCTGACTCTAATCTCCCATTACATGCCACCCAAGACAGCATATGTCACAAGTGTGTGCCAACATTACGACATGTGTAGAGTGCTGGGTAATGTGTACCAGGCAACTGTTACCCTAGTAACCATCTGTAACTACATATAAAACAATACAATAATGCAACATGGGTACATATTCTGACAAAAAATTATTATTTCTGCAGCGTGGTACACTGGTATTCCACAGGGAATAACATCGGGGTGTAGAGTTGGATCTTGATCCGAGGCACCAACAGGCTAAAGCTTTGACTGTTCCCAGGATGCATTGCACCGCCTCTTCTATAGCCCCGCCTCTAGCCACTGGAGCTCAGTTTGTAAGTTGGTGCCTGCATAAGCAGGTCACTAACAGTGGGGGCCTGCGCTAGGCAGCCCTGAAAAGAGATTTTTAAGAAGACTACAAGGGCCGCAGCACTTTTCTATGACATGCTGTGCTGCGGCTCCATCACCTACCCCAGCAGCGCTGCATACTCCTGCGGCCTGGTTCCCGGGTACTTGTAGCGGAGGCGCACCGGACTTCACACACCGCTGAAGCTCTCCTGGTTCGCGTGGCTGCACATCAGGGAGGAGATTAGATGGTTCCCCCAGGTGGGACCAGCCGAAAATCGTGTCCCCGGGAGCCGGACGCGCCACTGGCAAGGACACTGTACTGCACAGGGACCCCACTATATCCACCAGGGCAGTGAGCACAGGTCGGATTTACTAAAATCCGTTTAATATAGTCTCTATAGTACCCGGTGGTGAGGCCCAGCAGAGGGGATAAGGTGATGACCTGTAGCCCCTCCCCCAGCTCCGGGCACCATCTACTGCTGGTGTTCCCGCCCTGGAGCTGCATCTCTCTCTCTCTCTCTCTCTCTCTCTCTCTCTCTCTCTCTCACACTCACTCACTCCCTGACAGAGATTTTGGCGCCATGTTCACTAGTAGCTGAGCTGATCTCCGGGACTGCAGGGCACTGTCTCCTCTGTAAAGCCGCCTGTCTCATCAGCGCTGTGCATTTACAGGCACTTGAGTATTCTACATGTCATTTTAGACAGTGTTAGTTAAGAACAAGTGTACTGCTATCTGAATATTTAGTACAAGTATTCTGTGATATACATCCAGTATCTACTGTGCATTGTTATATCTATACTCATATCTAATTATATGTAGTTTTACTAGTCCAGTGCAGCATTATTGTTTATATGTAATAACTTCTGCATTGTACATGTGACTGAGTGCGCCTATAGCTGTTGTGTTGTATTCCATTCTCCTATATCACATACTGCTATCACTATATACCCTGAGGGGCTAAGTGTTACACTATTAGTGTTACACAGAATATACAATTGGGTATTTTTCCTGTGTGTTTCAGTCACCTCATATCACTTAAATACTCTGTTTTGTGTACTGTGTTTACTGTCACATAACATAGGGGGTTATTTGCAGGTATTGTGTTTGTCTTGCTATATTGTACTGTTACGCCCTAAGGCTACATTCATTATAATGTCTGCTACACAGGGTGGGAAAATCCACGGACGCTTCTGCATCCTGCAGTACTGGCACCACTGAGGGGGAAGTTTTAGCTGCTAGTTCAGGTGCTGAGTGCCATACACCCAGTCAACCTGCAGCACCTGTGGCCAATCAGGACCCATCCTGGGCAGCATTCTCAAGTCTGCTGACTACACTTGTGACACGTCTTACGCCCCCTGTGGGACCTCCTGTGCCATTGCAGCCACATATTGTCCCCGTAGTTAATCCGCCCTGGGCGGATACTCTGTTTACCCAATTACAACAATTAAATCAATCTTTGGTTAGACAAAAGTCTACCCCACGCTTCTCTCGGACCAAGGGGTCATCTAAACGGGCCATTTCTTCCTCACAATCCAGTAATATTTTGGATATTTCTTCCGATGAGGATGGGGAATATACTGATCCGTCAGACACTGATACGGTTGCTTCTGATGAGGAATCTACAACCCAAGTTGATGTTCCTGACCTAGTGGAGGCTATTAAGCTGATTCTACAAATAGATGATGACATTGAGCCTCATACTGCATCTAAGAAACCTGATAAGTTCAAACGTCAGAAGGTTGCTAAAGTAGTCTTACATGACCATTTAATTGACATACGTCAGGAATCCTGGTCATCTCCAGGAAATACATTTTCCCTGTCTAAAAAGATGCTAGCTCGTTATCCTATCCCTACGGAGTTGAGTAACAAGTGGGAAACTCCACCGTTGGTGGACTCTCATGTCGCCCATCTTGTGGTGTCATCTACTCTGCCTGTCACCACTGTCACCTCACTGAAGGAACCAACAGATAAGCGTGTGGAGGGATGCCTGAAGTCTATTTACTCCCTTACCGGTGCTGTACACAGACCCACTATGGCAGCCTCCTGGGCTGCGAAAGTTATTGAAGCACGGGTTCAGGCAATTGAGGATGAGTTGCCTCAGAGTTTTTCTGACACTGCCAGACAATATCTGTCTTATATTACCACAGCCTCCCACTATATTCAGGAAGCGGCCTCTAATGCAGGAGTAATGGCCAAGGCATCTGCTACGTCTATCCTGGCTCGTCGAGTTATGTGGTTGAGGTCCTGGAAGGTGGACCTGGACTCCAAAAAGACCTTGGAGGTGCTCCCTTTTAAGGGAGACATCCTATTTGGGGAGGATCTGAAAAAGATTGTGACGGACTTGGCTACTGCGTGTCTCCCAAATACTAATCCTTCTCTTCCGAAGGCTAAGAGTACTAAGTTTCGTTCCTTTCGACCTCCAGGAAAAGCAAAGGGTCTGGCGTATCAGCGACAGGCTTGTGCTTCCAAAACCACTAAGCCTAAATCTAAACAATCCTGGGCCGCCCGTCGGCTTACTTCCAAACAAGACAAGCCTGCTGCATGACTGGGCAGGCCTCCCCCTGGGTGACCCCAGGGTGGGAGGCCGACTTCTGCAGTTCGCCCAGGCCTGGTTAAAGACCACTTTGGACGCCTGGGTGCGGGAAGTTGTCTCTCACGGGAAAGCAATCTCTTTCAAGAGATGTCCCCCTCGCCAGTTTTGCACGACGGTTATCCCTGAGGATCCGTTAAAGATGCAAGCTCTACACTTGGTTGTACAATCCCTCCTGGATACAGGAGTGGTAGTGCCGGTACCTCTGTCTCAGAGAGGCAGGGGTTACTATTCGACCCTGTTTCTAGTTCCGAAGCCAAATGGGTCCTTCTGGCCTATATTCAACCTCAAATCATTGAACAAGTTTGTGAGAGTGTCCAAATTCCGTATGGAAACTCTGCGCTCTATAGTGCTGGCCATGGAACCCGAAGACTATATGGTATCCCTGGACATATAGGATGCTTACCTGCACATACCTATTGCCATGTCGCATAAGCAATATCTGCGGTTTGCTATTGGCAACCTACATTATCAATTCCAGGCACTGCCTTTTGGTTTGGCCACGGCCCCTCGGATCTTCACCAAGGTCATGGCCGTGATGACGGCTCTTCTCCGCTGTCAGGGTCTCAGGATCCTGCCGTATCTGGACGACTTGCTGACTGGCGACCTCCCAAGAGGTTCTCCTCATTCATCTGGCAATTCCTACAAGCCCACGGGTGGCTCATCAACTGGAAAAAGTCCTCACTGGTCTCTGCTTGGAGCATGGTGCACCTGTGGGCACTACTGGACACACACAACCAACGATTGTTTTTGTCTCCAGAGAAAATCCTGAAACTTCAGGACAGGATCAGATATCTCTCGTCCAAGAGTGTTGATACACTCGGAGATGCAAGTACTAGGCCTCATGGTGTCGGCTTTCTACTTGGTAAAGTACGCTAAATTTAATTCCCGCCCTCTGCAGATGTTAATTCTTTCCAAGTGGGACGGCCTGCCTCATCGGATCAGGTCACAAATTATCTCCGGAGGTTCGTCCGTCACTGAGCTGGTGGCTACAGGACCAACAGTTGAGCAGGGGCCGTCCCTTCTGGATCTCCAACTGGGTCCTCCTAGCAACGGATGCCAGTCTGCGGGGTTGGGGCACGGTGTTGGAGCAATACTCTCTCCAGGGTCGGTGGACCAGGGAGGAGTCGCTCCTCCCGAAAAACATTCTGGAATTGCGGGCGATGTGCAATGCATTGACACTGGCCCTACCTCTAGTACAGAACAGGCCTGTTCAAGTACAATCAGACAACGCCACCATGGTGGCGTACATAAATCATCAAGGCGGCACTCGAAGCCGCATGGCAATGCTGGAAGTATCAAAAATCCTCCGTTGGGTGGAACGCCATCTGCCAGCAATATCGGTAGTGTTAATCCCCGGAGTCCTCAACTGGGAAGTGGATTTGTTCAGTCGTCAGGACGTTCACGCCGGAGAGTGGAGTCTTCATCCGGAAGTCTTTCAACTCCTTTGGACAAGTGGGGTCTACCAGATGTAGACCTGATGGCATCTCGACACAATCACAAGGTTCCGGTCTTCGGATCAAGGACAAAGGATCCTCAAGCAGCGTTCGTGGATGCACTGGCAAATCCATGGAACTTTCGGCTGCTATACGTGTTCCCTCCAGTGTCACTTGCTTGCTTGTACTTCGGAAGTTCAAGCAAGAAAAATGAATACTAATTCTAGTCGCGCCATCATGGCCCATGGCATTGGTTCTCAGACCTGCAAGGTCTATCGATAGAGCGTCCTCTTCTATTCCTCAACGCCCAGACCTCCTCATTCAGGGCCATTGTGTCTATCCGGACCTGGCCAGACTGGCTTTGACGGCGTGACTCTTGAAGCTTCACTCCTGAGGGCCAAGGGATTCTCTGATGCGGTTATTCAAACTATGTTGAAGGCCCGCAATCCGGCTTCTGCACAGATTTATTACAGGGTCTGGAATTCTTATTTCACATGGTGTGCTGCTAAGAATTATGATGCCTATTCATTCAGAACTTCTAGGCTTTTGGCTTTTCTGCAACAAGGCCTAGATTTAGGCCTTCGTCTGGCCTCCCTCAAGGTTCAAATATCTGCCTTGTCTGTGTGGTTTCAGAGGAAAATTGCGTCTATTCCTGACGTTCATACTTTCACTCAGGGCGTTTTACGGATTCAGCCTCCCTATGTCCCTCCTGTGGCTCCATGGGATCTGTCTGTTCTGAATGCCCTGCAAGAATCTCCATTCGAACCTCTTGAGTCTGTGGATCTTAAATGTTTTACACTTAAGGTCGTGTTTTTATTGGCTATTGCCTCTGCTAGGAGGGTGTCGGACTTAGGCGCTTAGTCCTGTCGTCCACCCTTTCTGATTTTTCACCGTAACCTGGTTATCTACCTAAGGCGGTATCATCTTTTCATCTTAACCAAGAGATTGTGGAACCGGCCTTTTATTTCTTCTGGTTTGTCCTCCAAAGAGCGGTTGGATGTGGTACGGGCTCTCCGTATTTACATAGAGTGGACGGGATCCGGTCTGCAGGTCGACACTGTCTAGGTCGACCACTATAGGTCAACAGTCACTATGTCGACATGGATGGAAGGTCGACAGGGTTTCTAGGTCGACAGGTCTAAAGGTCGACATGAGTTTTTCACATTTTTTTTCTTTTTTTGAATTTTTTCTTACTTAACGTTCCACGTGGACTACGATTGGAACGGTAATCTGTGCCGAGCGAAGCTGTAGCGGAGCGAAGGCACCATACCCGAAGCATGGCGAGCGAACGCGGTGCACTAATTTGGGATCCCGGTCACTCTACGAAGAAAATGACACAAAAAATATATATTAAACCTCATGTCGACCTTTAGAACTGTCGACCTAGCACATGTCGACCTAGAAACCCTGTCGACCTAGCACATGTCGACCTAGAAACCCTGTCGACTTTCCATCCATGTCGACCTAGCGACTGTCGACCTATAGTGGTCGACCTAAACATTGTCGACCTAGATACTGTCGATTTGATGAACCACACCCAGAGTGGACTGCCTCCCTTAGGAGGTCAGATACCCTTTTTGTACTTTTTGTTTTTTACAAACGTGGCTGGCCTGCGAATAAGCAGACCTTGCCCAGATGGATTAGAATGGTGATTGCACAAGCCTATGCGCAGGCTGGTCTCCCAGCTCCTGCTTCTATCAAAGCCCATTCTACTCAGTCTGTTGGACCTTCCTGGGCGGCCCACCGAGATGCATCCGCTGAACAATTGTGCAAGGCGGCTACGTGGTCCTCTGTAAACAGGTTCATCAGGTTCTATGCCTTCGATACTTCTGCCTCCCAGGATGCTTCCTTTGGATGCTGGGTTCTTGTACCCGCTACAGTGCATCCCCTCCCATGAGGAACTGCTTTAGGACATCCCCGATGTTATTCCCTGTGGAATACTAGTGTACCCCGCTGCAGAAAAGGAGATTTATGGTAGACTTACCATAGTTAAATCTCTTTCTGTGAGGTACACTGGATTCCACAGGGCGCCCACCCTGACGCACTTAGCTTCTTTGGGTTGGTATGACAATAACCGCTGGTCCCTTCTCCTGTCGTGAGAATGTGGTTCTATGTGGCTAACATCTGCCTTCTCTTTTACCTGCTACTGCATTGGACTGGTTAACGAAACTGAGCTCCAGTGCCTGGAGGCGGGGCTATAGAGGAGGCGGTGCAATGCATTCTGGGAACAGTCAAAGCTTTAGCCTGTTGGTGCCTCGGATCAAGATCCAACCCTACACCCCGATGTTATTCCCTGTGGAATCCAGTGTACCTTGCAGAAAGAGATCTACCATAAATCTCCTTCTTTTTTTCTCTTTCCTGTAACTAATTAACCTACCAAATTTTGGGATTTTGCGAGGAAAGTCACGCAAACATGTGGAGAACATACAAACTCCACACAAGGCACCTACCTGTTGGATTAGAACTAGTGACCCCATGAGAGGCACTGACGCTAACCACTGTGCCATAACGTTACTGCCTGTACGATGTGCAGCGGCCCAGTTTACTTGAAAGAAAAACTTCAGATTGTTTAATATAACCTCTTTGGATGTCACCAGTTTGGCTTCTGATTAGACTTTGGCGTGTCTCCGTCCCTAGTGGAAAAGTATTGTCAAGAAGTGGAAATGGGGGGGTCATTGATAGGAGTGTCTTTGGCTGCCTGCCAAATATTGGTCAAGGTATGATGTTTTGGCATAGCTCTCGGGTGCGTGAGGTTATCCCCAAAGGCGACTCCTCTGTGTTCGTGGCCTCTGAAGTATCTCACAGCGAGTTCATGGGATAATAGATTTTCTTCTAGATTTAATCCCCAGCCGTCCCATTGGACAAAGGGCTAAGAAGATGGATTGTGACCGAGCTTTTGTTCGAGTGACGGATGTGCCTTACGGCCTAGTATGAATAGCCCCAGACCAGCCCCCCCCCTTGCCAGCCATTGGCACTGATGTGTTTGCTCAGTAATTCCCACCTTTTGTGTTCTTTATTTTAATAAATAAAACGTGTGTTTTTCCCTATGTAGAGGAGATATAATGGCAGTCCAGAGGTTTCCCAAGTACGTCTAGGGGAGAATTTATCCAGCCTCTTGGTCCTGATTAATTATGCCGAAAGTGCAGTTTTCACGTGGTTACCACAAAGTTAAGTGAAAAGTCCTTTTGCTGTAGCACACCGGTGTCCCATGCAATGTAAGAGGGCGTTGCTGTTAAGCAATTTATCAAGCTCCAAAAATGAAATGTTTTTGTGACTTTACTCCGGTAGCTAAAGCCAACTTCAGATGGCAATCACTTGCTCTGTGCTATGCAGTGCGGAAAAGGTTCCATGGGGGAGTGTGGAAATGAAACATGTTAAGGATGCCCGATTTTCCAATTCCGCGACCCAGCCGTCGGGAGATCAAGAAAATTCCGCAACTGTGTCTTTGATGTATGCGGGCCATTAGTTACCCGCATGTGGTGTTTTGCAGCAGCATGTGCTTTTGTCCCAATATGAAGTGATCAAAGGTATATGGGGGGTTGGTTCTATGAAGAAAGTGAAAATATAATGCAGATGCACACACTATAATACCAAGCAGTGCTAATCAAAATAATTATAATAAACTCTGCAATAGGAAAATAGAGGTGCTTGGCATACTTTGCTGCCAAAAAATACCGGCCCACCAACCAGCGTCCAGGAGACCTTGTCTCTTGTGGTTTGGGGGTTGGTTTTAGAGAATATAATTTATTTCTTTAAGTGTATACCAAGTTTGCTGTTTTTAATATATATATGTAGTCACAAGGAGGTTTAATGGCTCATGGCCTACTCTGTCACCAGACCTTAACCCGATTGAGCATTTACCGGATATTTGGAAATAACTGTTGAAAGGCCCCCATTTATCAAGCTTTGGAGAGATATAAAGTACCAACCAGTTAGCTCCTAACTGCCATGTTACAGGCTGTGTTTGAAAAATGTCAGTTAGGAGCTGATTGGTTGGTAATTTATCACTGTGCTACTTATCACTCTCCGAGGCTTGATAAATCTGGGCCTTGGCACCTGTCAGACGTCAGATATGTGACTTTCTCGTGGAAGAATGGTGCTGCCCCGCACTGGGACAGTGCCACGGGGTAATGCTTTTTAAGAGATTTTTTTGGTGGTTCATCCATTTTTATCTTCCTACTACATTAACAGGCCCGAGATAAGCACCCTAATACACTCATAATTCCAGGTGCTTCTGTAATTGGTCACCTCACTCACAAAAAAGGAGGACACACCTGTTTTAGGAGACCCATTTCTGCAGATGTGAGACTGGCGGCTACATTGGGGTCAATTCAATTCGGCAATTTATGAATAGCGCCGGGAATTAGCTCCCGACGCTATTCAATTCAGCTCCAGTTAAGTCGGTGATGTCCCGTTCTCGCCGACTAAACAGGTTGAATTGTCGGGAGAACGGGCATTCTCCGACTTAACTCCCCGGCGCGAGGCTGATTCCCGACAGAATCAGCCGGCCGCGAGGCAGCACTTTTGTCGGGTTTCTTCTCTCATCCCCCGGGGATGAGAGGAGAATTCCCGACAATTGCGGGTAACTAGCAGCTGAATTGAATAGCGTCGGGAGCCAATTCCCGGCGCTATTCATAAGTTGCCGCCTATCTGAACAGTTTCACAATGTCAGTGCCATATACACATGTAAACAACGGTATAATGGCGATTCTTTATAGATCTAGATACAGCACTGTATTCAGTCGCGCTGATGTTGGTGCGTTTTAATGAGAGCGCACGGCGAACCACATTAGAGATTCGATTCTGCACGTCCACAAAGGCGGCACTGCCGCTAGAGGAGCATGGAAGAAGAATCTAAAGAAAGAAGCGTGATGGTCTGGTTCTGTTTGCTCGTCCCCGAGTCAGCGACTCACACATATTGACTGGCACCGTGACCCAAATGGGGTACCAGAGCATTTTGCAGTGTCGTGCAATACCCTCTGCTCTACACCTGGTTGGCCGTCCTACAGAAAGGTAATGGCCCAAAACATACCGCCAGGCTATGTCTTCCTACAAAGGTTGGTGGGCTCAAACGTTTCGATTGAAATTTGTTAAACAAAATAGATGATTTTTTTTAATTAATTTTTTTTTAAATCTACAATTTATTTATTTGTTCTATGATTTAACTTCAGAGTGCAGGGAGATATTAAACGGGGGAAATTTCAATCAAAACTGGAAGAATTGGGGGGTTGTGAAGCCTTTGGCCGGTACGATACATCTATGGACAGGTTGGACTATCTCTGAATGTTGGGTTTGTGCAGCGGAATTGTCTTGTGTTTGGACGCCTTAAAGCTTTTATTCTGATGGGCCTGACGTTCTTCGCGGCCACAACTGTAATTTTACCTGATCAAAAACAAATTTTAATTTTGACATTGGATTTGAAAGCTGGCTTTCTGATTGATATGGTTGTCCCAACAAATTTGGGTGGTCATCTGCTGTCCACACGGTGTGTGGCTCCTGAACTGGTGACCTTCTGGACACACTTTTTTGGTCAGGCTTTGATCTGTGTCTAGTAATAACATTTGTTCTCCCCGCTCAAAATGTGCTTGATGTAGGTCGATTACTGGTAAGTGGGTTTCTGGGAGCTCTGGTGAAATAGCGGCCAAGTGATTTGTATTGGGGAGTGTGTGTGTGTGTGTGTGTGTGTGTGTGTGTGTGTGTGTGTGTGTGTGTGTGTGTGTGTGTGTGTGTGTATATATATATGTACGTACGTACGTACGTACGTACGTACGTATGTATTCATCAAATGACCTCTTTGTAGAGGTCCACTTTCCATCCCATCAGTTGGTCCAGCCAGATCCCTACAATCTGGTCAGCGCTCGAGATCAGGTAGCCAATAGATTGGGGGCGGGATGCATCAAGCTTTGCATTTTGAATGCGATATATCCCTCAACTCATCGCATGCATACCAGTGTTTATTAACACCGTATGTATGACTATATCTAACAAAGGATGTCCTTTGTGGTGTGGGGATTTCCAGGTTTAGGACCCGGGAAGTCCTTCTGCGCATGCGTTCAGTGACACACGGCCATCTGGGGTGCTGGGAGGGATTCGACTGGATCCTTATCAGCGGGCAATGCAAAAATAATTCCATAGGCTTCTATTGGGTAACGCCATCTAACCCACCAGGTACAAGCTCTGGAATTTATTGCATTTTGGAGCTTGGCGCATATGTGATAAGCGGCCAAATCTCTGAAAACGGCATTCTTGGAGGTTTGACCATAAAATGGTTCTTTATGAACTTTTGAGAGTGGTGGGAGAGATTTACATATTGGCAAGGTTGACAAAAAAAAAAAAAGAGAGATTAAGGCCCGTCAAGTTCAATAATTCATAATGGCTCCGAGTTAAGAAGCATCATTCATTCTTGGGTATGATGATATGCAGAGGAGTGGATGTAACGGGTTCCGTGTGATGTCTAGTGTGCGTGTCGGCATGATAAGCTGGTCAATATCAATTGTCTTCCTGCTCGGCAGCGTAGAATACAATGGGGCAGATTTGTCAAACCTTGTGAAGAGTACAAGTGGACAGCAACCAGTCAGATTCTACTTACCGTATATACTCGAGTATTAGTCGACCCGAATATAAGCCGAGGCACCTAATTCTACCACAAAAACCTGGGAAAACTTATTGACTCGAGTATAAGCCTAGGGTGGGAAATGCAGCTCTAGCCGTACACAGCCCTCAGTGCCAGATATGCCCTCATACTGCCAGACATGCCCCCACAGTGCCAGATATGCCCTCATACTGCCAGATATGCCCCACAGTGCCTGATGTGCCAGATATGCCCTCATGCTGCCAAATATGCCCCACAGTGCCAGATATGCCCTCATGCTGCCAAATATGCCCCACAGTGCCAGATGTGCCAGATATGCCCTCATGCTGCCAGATATGCTCCTCATGCTGCCAGATATGCCCCACAGTGCCAGATATGCCCTCATGCTGCCAGATATGCCCTCATGCTGCCAGATATGCCCCTCATGCTGCCAGATATGCCCCTCATGCTGCCAGATATGCCCCTCATGCTGCCACATATGCCCCTCATGCTGCCACATATGTCCCTCATGCTGCCACATATGTCCCTCATGCTGCCACATATGCCCCCTCCCCCAGTGCCTGTTACTTACCCCTCCGTCGATCCCGCGCTGTCTTCTGAAGGAGGGACACGGAGCGCACAGCGCGCGCCTCTCCTTGTCCCTCCTGCATCTCCGGCGGCTGTGGCGGGTCTATTAAAGGAAGTGCCGGTTCGTGATCAGAGGTCACGAACGGGTACTTCCTTTAATAGACCCGCCGCTGCCGCCGGAGATGCAGGAGGGACACAGGAGAGGCGCGCGCTGTGCGCTCCGTGTCCCTCCTTCACACTGCTCTGCCTGTCACACTGCACTGCCACTGACTCGAGTATAAGCCGAGGTGGCTTTTTCAGCACAAAAAAAAGTGCTGAAAAAGTCGGCTTATACTTGAGTATATACGGTATATTTTTATAGCATGTACTAGAATTTGATTGGCTGCTGTGAGTCCCAAATCTCTACTGTATTCCTCTCTGATCAGCCTCCATATTGTGCAGCACTCCTGATTTCTCTATCGTCCTAGTGGATGCTGGGGTTCCTGAAAGGACCATGGGGAATAGCGGCTCCGCAGGAGACAGGGCACAAAAAGTAAAGCTTTTTCCGATCAGGTGGTGTGCACTGGCTCCTCCCCCTATGACCCTCCTCCAGACTCCAGTTAGATTTTTGTGCCCGGCCGAGAAGGGTGCAATCTAGGTGGCTCTCCTAAAGAGCTGCTTAGAAAAAGTTTAGCTAGGTTTTTTATTTTACAGTGATTCCTGCTGGCAACAGGATCACTGCAGCGAGGGACTGAGGGGAGAAGGAGTCAACTCACCTGCGTGCAGGATGGATTGGCTTCTTGGCTACTGGACATCAAGCTCCAGAGGGACGATCACGGGTACAGCCTGGATGGTCACCGGAGCCACGCCGCCGGCCCCCTTGCAGATGCTGAAGACAGAAGAGGTCCAGAATCGGCGGCTGAAGACTCCTGCAGTCTTCAAAAGGTAGCGCACAGCACTGCAGCTGTGCGCCATTTTCCTCTCAGCACACTTCACACGGCAGTCACTGAGGGTGCAGGGCGCTGGGAGGGGGGCGCCCTGGGAGGCAAAATGATACCTATAAAGGCTAAAAATACCTCACATATAGCCCTAGAGGCTATATGGAGATATTTAACCCCTGCCTAATTTCTCTAAATAGCGGGAGACGAGCCCGCCAGAAAAGGGGCGGGGCCTATCTCCTCAGCACACGGCGCCATTTCCTCTCACAGTTCCGCTGGTCAGGACGGCTCCCAAGTCTCTCCCCTGCACTGCACTACAGAAACAGGGTAAAACAGAGAGGGGGGGGCACATTTATGGCGATAATTTGATATAACAAAGCAGCTATAAGGGAGCACTTATTATAAGGCTATCCCTGATATATATATAGCGCTTTTGGTGTGTGCTGGCAAACTCTCCCTCTGTCTCCCCAAAGGGCTAGTGGGTCCTGTCTTCGTTAGGAGCATTCCCTGTGTGTCTGCTGTGTGTCGGTACGTGTGTGTCGACATGTATGAGGACGATATTGGTGTGGAGGCGGAGCAATTGCCAAATATGAGGATGTCACCCCCTAGGGAGTCGACACCGGAATGGATGCCTTTATTTATGGAACTACGGGATAGTGTCAACACGCTAAAGCAGTCGTTTGACGACATGAGGCGGCCGGACAATCAATTAGTGCCTGTCCAGGCGACTCAAACACCGTCAGGGGCTGTGAAACGCCCTTTGCCTCAGTCGGTCGACACAGACCCAGACACAGGCGATGACTCCAGTGGTGACGGTGACGAATCAACCGTATTTTCCAGTAGGGCCACACGTTATATGATTTTGGCAATGAAGGAGGCGTTACATTTAGCTGATACTACAGGTACCACTAAACAGGGTATTATGTGGGGTATGAAAAAACTACCTATAGTTTTTCCTGAATCAGAAGAATTAAATGACGTGTGTAATGAAGCGTGGGTTGCCCCTGATAAAAAACTGATAATTTCAAAGAAATTATTGGCATTATACCCTTTCCCGCCAGAGGTTAGGGAGCGCTGGGAAACACCTCCTAGGGTGGACAAGGCGCTAACACGCTTATCTAAACAAGTGGCGTTACCCTCTCCTGAGACGGCCGCACTTAAAGATCCATCAGATAGGAGGATGGAAAATATCCAGAAAAGTATATACACGCATGCAGGTGTTATACTACGACCAGCTGTAGCGACTGCCTGGATGGGCAGTGCTGGGGTAGTTTGGTCAGAGTCCCTGATTGAAAATATTGATACCCTGGACAGGGACAATATTTTACTGTCGTTAGAACAAATAAAGGATGCATTTCTTTATATGCGTGATGCACAGAGGGATATCTGCACACTGGCATCACGGGTAAGTGCTATGTCCATTTCGGCCAGAAGAGCTTTATGGACGCGACAGTGGTCAGGTGATGCGGATTCAAAACGGCATATGGAAGTTTTGCCGTATAAAGGGGAGGAGTTATTTGGAGTCGGTCTATCAGATTTGGTGGCCACGGCTACTGCCGGGAAATCCACCTTTCTACCTCAAGTCACTCCCCCACAGAAAAAGGCACCGACTTTTCAACCGCAGCCCTTTCGTTCCTTTAAAAATAAGAGAGCAAAGGGCTATTCATATCTGCCACGAGGCAAAGGTCGAGGGAAGAGACAGCAACACGCAGCTCCTTCCCAGGAACAGAAGCCCTCCCCGGCTTCTACAAAAGCCTCAGCATGACGCTGGGGCTCCTCAAGCGGACTCGGGGATGGTGGGCGGTCGTCTCAAAAATTACAGCGCGCAGTGGGCTCACTCGCAGGTAGATCCCTGGATCCTGCAGATAATATCTCAAGGGTACAGGTTGGAATTAGAGACGGATCCACCTCGCCGTTTCCTGAAGTCTGCTTTACCAACGTCCCCCTCCGAAAGGGAGACGGTTTTGGAAGCCATTCACAAGCTGTACTCTCAGCAGGTGATAGTCAAGGTACCTCTTCTACACCAAGGGAAGGGGTATTATTCCACTCTTTTTGTGGTACCGAAGCCGGATGGCTCGGTAAGGCCTATTCTAAATCTGAAGTCCTTGAACCTGTACATAAAGAAGTTCAAGTTCAAAATGGAGTCACTCAGAGCAGTGATAGCGAACCTGGAAGAGGGGGACTTTATGGTATCCTTGGACATCAAGGATGCGTATCTCCACGTTCCAATTTACCCCTCACACCAGGGGTACCTCAGGTTCGTTGTACAAAACTGTCACTATCAGTTTCAGACGCTGCCGTTCGGATTGTCCACGGCACCTCGGATCTTTACAAAGGTAATGGCCGAGATGATGATTCTTCTTCGAAGAAAAGGCGTATTAATTATCCCATACTTGGACGATCTCCTAATAAGGGCGAGGTCCAGAGAACAGCTAGAGATGGGATTAGCACTGTCTCAAGAAGTGCTAAAACAGCACGGGTGGATTCTGAATATTCCAAAATCCCAGTTAATGCCGACAACTCGTCTGCTGTTCCTAGGGATGATTCTGGACACGGTTCAGAAAAAGGTTTTTCTCCCGGAGGAAAAAGCCAAGGAGTTATCCGAGCTTGTCAGGAACCTCCTAAAACCAGGAAAGGTGTCTGTACATCAATGCACAAGAGTCCTGGGAAAAATGGTAGCTTCTTACGAAGCAATTCCATTCGGCAGATTCCACGCAAGAATTTTCCAAAGGGATCTGTTGGACAAATGGTCAGGGTCGCATCTTCAGATGCACCTACGGATAACCCTGTCTCCAAGGACAAGGGTGTCTCTTCTGTGGTGGTTGCAGAGTCCTCATCTATTGGAGGGCCGCAGATTCGGCATACAGGATTGGATCCTGGTGACCACGGACGCCAGCCTGAGAGGCTGGGGAGCAGTCACACAAGGAAGAAACTTCCAGGGAATATGGACGAGCCTGGAAACGTCTCTTCACATAAACATTCTGGAACTAAGAGCAATATACAATGCTCTAAGCCAGGCAGAACCTCTGCTTCAGGGAAAACCGGTGTTGATCCAGTCGGACAACATCACGGCAGTCGCCCATGTGAACAGACAGGGCGGCACAAGAAGCAGGAGTGCAATGGCAGAAGCTGCAAGGATTCTTCGCTGGGCAGAGAATCATGTGATAGCGCTATCAGCAGTGTTCATCCCGGGAGTGGACAACTGGGAAGCAGACTTCCTCAGCAGACACGATCTTCACCCGGGAGAGTGGGGACTTCATCCAGAAGTCTTTCCACATGCTGGTAACCCGTTGGGAAAGACCAATGGTGGACATGATGGCGTCTCGCCTCAACAAAAAACTGGACAGGTATTGCGCCAGGTCAAGAGATCCGCAGGCAATAGCTGTGGACGCGCTGGTAACGCCTTGGGTGTACCAGTCGGTGTATGTGTTTCCTCCTCTGCCTCTCATACCAAAAGTATTGAGAATTATACGGCAAAGAGGCGTAAGAACGATACTAGTGGTTCCGGATTGGCCAAGAAGGACTTGGTACCCGGAACTTCAAGAGATGATCACGGAAGATCCGTGGCCTCTACCTCTAAGGAGGGACTTGCTTCAGCAGGGTCCCTGTCTGTTTCAAGACTTACCGCGGCTGCGTTTGACGGCATGGCGGTTGAACGCCGGATCCTAATGGAAAAAGGCATGCCGGAAGAAGTCATTCCTACTTTGATTAAAGCAAGGAAAGAAGTAACCGTGCAACATTATCACCGAATTTGGCGAAAATATGTTGCGTGGTGCGAAGATCGGAGTGCTCCGACGGAGGAATTTCAACTGGGTCGATTCCTACATTTCCTGCAATCAGGATTGTCTATGGGTCTCAAATTGGGATCTATTAAGGTTCAAATTTCGGCCCTGTCGATTTTCTTTCAAAAAGAATTGGCTTCAGTCCCTGAAGTCCAGACCTTTGTGAAGGGAGTGCTGCATATACAGCCTCCTGTGGTGCCTCCAGTGGCACCGTGGGATCTCAATGTAGTTTTGGATTTTCTAAAATCTCATTGGTTTGAACCACTAAATAAGGTGGATTTGAAATATCTCACTTGGAAAGTGACCATGCTTCTAGCCCTGGCTTCTGCCAGGAGAGTGTCAGAATTGGCAGCTTTATCTTACAAAAGCCCATATCTGATTTTCCATTCGGACAGGGCAGAACTGCGGACTCGTCCGCATTTTCTCCCTAAGGTGGTGTCAGCATTTCATCTGAACCAGCCTATTGTAGTGCCTGCGGCTACAAGTGACTTGGAGGACTCCAAGTTACTGGACGTTGTCAGAGCATTAAAAATATATATTGCAAGAACAGCTGGAGTCAGAAAATCTGACTCGTTGTTTATATTGTATGCACCCAACAAGATGGGTGCTCCTGCGTCTAAGCAGACGATTGCTCGTTGGATCTGTAGCACAATCCAACTGGCACATTCTGTGGCAGGCCTGCCACAGCCTAAATCTGTAAAGGCCCACTCCACAAGGAAGGTGGGCTCATCTTGGGCGGCTGCCCGAGGGGTCTCGGCATTACAACTTTGCCGAGCAGCTACGTGGTCAGGGGAGAACACGTTTGTAAAATTTTACAAATTTGATACTCTGGCTAAGGAGGACCTGGAGTTCTCTCATTCGGTGCTGCAGAGTCATCCGCACTCTCCCGCCCGTTTGGGAGCTTTGGTATAATCCCCATGGTCCTTTCAGGAACCCCAGCATCCACTAGGACGATAGAGAAAATAAGATTTTACTTACCGATAAATCTATTTCTCGGAGTCCGTAGTGGATGCTGGGCGCCCATCCCAAGTGCGGATTATCTGCATAAATTGTACATAGTTATTGTTAACTTATTCGGGTTATTGTTGTTGGAAGCCATCTTTCAGAGGCTCCGCTGTTATCATACTGTTAACTGGGTTTAGATCACAAGTTGTACGGTGTGATTGGTGTGGCTGGTATGAGTCTTACCCGGGATTCAAAATCCTCCCTTATTGTGTACGCTCGTCCGGGCACAGTACCTAACTGGAGTCTGGAGGAGGGTCATAGGGGGAGGAGCCAGTGCACACCACCTGATCGGAAAAAGCTTTACTTTTTGTGCCCTGTCTCCTGCGGAGCCGCTATTCCCCATGGTCCTTTCAGGAACCCCAGCATCCACTACGGACTCCGAGAAATAGATTTATCGGTAAGTAAAATCTTATTATTGGGAGCTGGTACCACCGATTTTGGGCCCACCGTCGCATTTGTGTGCTGAGCGCACACTCAACAGTACTCTGGCCGAACGGTCGTAATTGGCCTTTCAGCCCAATTATCGCATTGTGTGTACATCTGCTTGGATCTTTTGACACTGCCACCTGTATTAATAGATTTTACTAATGGGCCCCTCCCCATAGCCAGAATTTTGGGGTCTTCATAAGGCGATTATTCCATGTGCTCCGCCCGTTCTCAACACTTTGCAGATTAGTTCAGTTGACCAACTTTAAATTCCAAGGAGTGGGGGAGGGCCAATCGCAAGCTGTTTTCTGCTGATGCCCGCTCCCGATTGGTCCTGTAGCTGCATATAGGAGAGAGACACGTTGGTAAAATCTTTTACAGGGCCGGTAATGCAGCTCTAAGCTGTGGTAGCAGAAAGAGGCACGCTGAGGGCGCCGAACATAATGACATAATTACCAGCTGTATTGTTTCAGCTTTCCCACTTTACTGCCCCGGCTTCCAAATGTTTTGTTTAGCAGAAGTATTTCTCCTCCGCATCTGCTGTGAAATGTCCAGGATTATTGCCGTCCCCCCCCTTCTCCCCAAATAAATCACCTTTATTTCTCTAACGTCCTAGTGGATGCTGGGAACTCCGTAAGGACCATGGGGAATAGCGGGCTCCGAAGGAGGCTGGGCACTCTAGAAAGATCTTAGACTACCTGGTGTGCACTGGCTCCTCCCACTATGACCCTCCTCCAAGCCTCAGTTAGATTTCGTGCCCGGCCGAGGTTGGATGCACAGTAGGGGCTCTCCTGAGCTCTTAGAAAGTTATAGTCTTAGAATTTGTTATTTTCAGTGAGACCTGCTGGCAACAGGCTCACTGCAGCGAGGGACTAAGGGGAGAAGAAGCGAACTCGCCTGCTTGCAGCCGGATTGGGCTTCTTAGACTACTGGACACCATTAGCTCCAGAGGGATCGACCGCAGGCCCAGCCTTGATGTTCGGTCCCGGAGCCGCGCCGCCGTCCCCCTTACAGAGCCAGAAGCAAGAAGATGGTCCGGAAAATCGGCGGCATGAAGACTCTGTCTTCACCAAGGTAGCGCACAGCACTGCAGCTGTGCGCCATTGCTCCTCTCACACACTTCACACTCCGGTCACTGAGGGTGCAGGGCGCTGGGGGGGGCGCCCTGAGGCAGCAATAAAAACACCTTGGCTGGCTAAAATACCTCAATATATGGCCCCAGGGGCTATATATGAGGTAAATACCCCTGCCAGAATTCCATAAAAAACGGGAGAATAGGCCGCGAAAAAGGGGCGGAGCCTATCTCCTCAGCACACTGGCGCCATTTTTCCCTCACAGCTCGGCTGGAAGGAAGCTCCCTGGCTCTTCCCTGCAATTCTACAGTACAGTAAGAGGGAAAAGAGAGGGGGGGCATTAAAATTGGCACTGTATACAGTATATTATATAAAAAGCAGCTATTAGGGACATAACTCAGTTAGTCCCTGTATATATATATAGCGCTCTGGTGTGTGCTGGCATACTCTTACTCTGTCCCCCCAAAGGGCTTTTGTGGGTCCTGTCCTCGTTTAGAGCATTCCCTGTGTGTCTGTGGTGTGTCGGTACGGCTGTGTCGACATGTTGAATGAGGAGGCTTATATGGTGACAGAACAGAGGCCGATATATGTGATGTCGCCCCCTGTGGGGCCGACACCAGAGTGGATGGATAGGTGAAAGGTATTAACCGACAGTGTCAACTCCTTACATAAAAGGGTGGATGACGTAACAGCTGTGGGACAGCCGGCTTCGCAGCCCGCGCCTGCCCAGGCGTCTCAAAGGCCATCAGGGGCTCAAAAACGCCCGCTCTCTCAGATGGCAGACACAGATGTCGACACGGAGTCTGACTCCAGTGTCGACAAGGTGGAGACATATACACAATCCACTAGGAACATCCGTGACGTGATCCCGGCAATAAAAAATGTGTTATACATTCCTGACTTTAACCCAAGCACCTCTAAAAATGGGTTTTAGGTTTGGGGAGAAAAAACAGGCAGTGTTTTGTTCCCCCATCAGATGAATAAATGAAGTGTGTGAAAGCGTGGGTTCCCCCGTTAAGAAACTGGTAATTTATAAAAAGTTACTGATGGCGTACCCTTTCCCGCCAGGTGGATAAGTTACGCTGGGAGATATCCCCTAGGGTGGATAAGGCGCTCACACGTTTGTCAAAAAAGGTGGCACTGCCGTCTTAGGATACGGCCACTTTAATAGGTACCTGTTGATAAAAAACAGGAGGCTATCCTGAAGTCTGTATTTACACACTCAGGTACTAGACTGAGACCTGCAGATAGTGCTGCTGCAGCGTGGTCGGTGACCCTGTCAAACAGGGATACTAGTTGGCAAACATAAAAACATATTAAAGACGTCGTCTTATATATGGGGGATGCACAGAGGGATATTTTGCCGGCTGGCATCCAAAATAAATGTAATGTCCATTCTGTCAGGAGGGTATTAGAGACCTGTCACTGGACAGGTGATGCTGACTTAAAAAGCGCATAGAGAGCCTTATAAGGGTGAGGAATTATTTGGGGATGGTCTCTGGGACCTCGTATCCACAGCAACTGCTGGGAAGAAATAATTTTACCTCAGGTTTCCTCACAGACAAAGGTACAGTCCTTTCGGCTTCAGAAAAGCAAGCGGGTCAAATGGCGCTTCCTTTCTGTACAGAGACAAGGGTAGAGGGAAAAAAGCTGCACCAGTCAGCCTGTTCCCAGAAACAAGATTCTTCCCCCGCCTTCTGTGAGGCCACACCATGACGCGGGTGCTCCACAGGTGTAGCCAGGTACGGTGGGGGGCCGTCTCAAAAATTTCAGCAATTAGTGGGCTCGCTCACAGGTGGATCCCTGTTTCTTTCAAGTAGTATTTCAGGGGTACAAGCTGGAATTCGAGATGTCTCCCCCCAGCCGTTTCCTAAAATATGCCTTGCTGACAACTCCCTCAGGCAGGGAGGCTGTGCTAGAGGCAATTAATAAGCGGTATTCCCAGCAGGTAATACTCAAGGTGCCCCTACTTCAACAAGGACGGGGTTACTATTCCACACGGGTTGGGGTACCGAAACCGCATGGTTCGGTGTGACCCATTTTATATTTAAAATCCTTGAACACAAAAATTCAAGTTCAAGATGGAATCGCTCAGGGCGGTTATTCCAAGCCTGGACGAGGGGGATTACATGGTATCCTGGGACATCAAGGATGCTTACCTGCATGTCCCCATTTACCATCCTCGCCAGGAGTACCTCAGATTTGTGGTACAGGATTACCATTACCAAGTCCAGACACTGCCGTTTGGACTGTACATGGCACCGTGGGTGTTTTATCAAGGTAATGGCCGAAATGTTGATACTCCTTCAAAAAAAAAAGGGAGTTGTAATTATCCCGTACTTGGACAATCTCGTTATAAGGGCGAGGTCCAAGGAGCAGTTGGTAGTCGGGGTAGCACTATTTTGGAAAGTGCTACAACAGCATGGTTGGATTCTAAACAGTCCAAAGTCACAGCTGGTTCCTATGACACGTCTACTGTTCCTGGGGATGGTTCTGGACATAAACCAGAAATAGTGTTTCTCCCGGAGGAGAAAGCCAAGGAGTTGTCATCTCTAGTCAGAGACCTCCTGAAGCCAAAATAGGTAGCGGTGCATCATTGCACGCGAGTCCTGGGAAAAATGGTAGCTTCCTACGAAGCAATCCCATTAGGCAGGTTCCATACAAGAACTTTTCAGAGGGACCTGTTGGACAAGTGGTCCGGATCGCATCTTCCGATGCATAGGCTGATAACCCTGTCTCCAAGGACCAGGGTATCTCTACTGTGGTGGCTGCAGAGTGCCCATCTTCAAGAGGGCCGCAGGTTCGGCATACAGGTCTAGGTCCTAGTGACCATGGATTCCAGCCTTTGAGGCTGGGAGGCAGTCACACAGGGAAGAAATTTCCAGGGACTTTGGTCAAGTCAGGTTATTTCCCTACACATAAATATTCTGGACCTGAGGGCCATTTACAATGCCCTGAGGCCGGCAAGGCCTCTGCTTCAAAACCAGCCGGTACTGATCCAATCAGACAACATCACGGCAGTCGCCCATGTAAACCAACAGGGCGGCACAAGAAGCAGGATGGCGATGGCAGAAGCCACAAGGATTCTCCGATAGGCGGAAAATCATGTGTTAGCACTGTCAGCAGTGTTCATTCCCGGAGTGGACAACTGGGAAGCAGATCTTCTCAACAGACACGACCTCCACCCGGGAGAATGGGGACTTCCTCCAGAAGTCTTCCAATAGGATTGTACACCTTTGGGAAAGGCCACAGGTGGACATGATGGCGTCCCGCCTCAACAAAAAGCTATAAAAGATATTGCACCGGGTCAAGGGACCCTCAGGCGATAGCTATGGACGCTCTGGTAACACCGTGGGTGTACCAGTCGGTTTATGTGTTCTCCCCTCTGCCTCTCATACCAAAGGTACTGAGAATAATAAGAAGGCGAGGAGTAAGAACGATACTCGTGGATGGCCAAGAAGAGCTTGGTACCCAGAACTTCAAGAATTTATATCAGAGGACCCATGGCCTCTGCCACTCAGACAGGACCTGCGGCAGCAGGGGCCCTGTCTGCTCCAAGACTTACCGCGGCTGCGTTTGTCGGCATGGCGGTTGAACGCCGGATCCTGAAGGAAAAGGGCATTCCGGAGGAAGTCATTCCTACGCTTACTAAAGCCAGGAAAGAGGTTACAGCAACTCATTATCACCGCATATGGCGAAAATATGTTGCATGGTGTGAGGCCGAAAGGGCCCCAACAGAGGAATTTCAACTAGGTCGATTTCTGCATTTCCTGCAAGCAGGAGTGACTATGGGCCTTAAATTGGGTTCCATTAAGGTACAGATCTCGGCTCTGTCGATTTTCTTTCAAAAAGAACTAGCTTCAGTACCTGAAGTTCAGACATTTATAAAAGGAGTGCTGCAGAGTCAGCCCCCGTTTGTGCCTCCTGTGGCACCTTGGGATCTCAACGTGGTGTTGAGTTTCTTAAAATCACATTGGTTTGAACCACTAAAAACCGTGGATCTGAAATATCTCACGTGGAAGGTGGTTATGTTATTGGCCTTGGCTTCTGCCAGGCGAGTATCAAAGTTGGCGGCTTTGTCTTGTAAAAGCCCTTATTTGAGTTTCCATATGGATAGGGCAGAATTGAGGGCTCGTCCTCAGTTTCTCCCAAAGGTGGTGTCAGCGTTTCACCTGAACCAGCCTATTGTGGTGCCTAGGCTACTAGGGACTTGGAGGACTCCAAGTTGCTAGACGTTGTCAGGGCACTGAAAATATATGTTTCCAGAACGGCTAGAGTCAGAAAATCTGACTCGCTGTTTATCCTATATGCACCTAACAAGCTGGGTGCTCCTGCTTCTAAGCATACTATTGCTCGTTGGATTTGTAGTACAATTCAGCTTGCACATACTGTGGCAGGCCTGCCACAGCCAAAATCTGTCAATGCCCATTCCACAAGGAAGGTGGGCTCATCTTGGGCGGCTGCCCGAGGGGTCTCGGCTTTACAACTTTGCCGAGCAGCTACTTGGTCAGGGGCAAACACGTTTGCAAAATTCTACAAATTTGATACCCTGGCTGAGGAGGACCTGGAGTTCTCTCATTCAGTGCTGCAGAGTCATCCGCACTCTCCTGCCCGTTTGGGAGCTTTGGTATAATCCCCATGGTCCTTACGGAGTTCCCAGCATCCACTAGGACGTTAGAGAAAATAAGAATTTACTCACCGGTAATTCTATTTCTCGTAGTCCGTAGTGGATGCTGGGCGCCCATCCCAAGTGCGGATTGTCTGCAATACTTGTACATAGTTATTGTTACAAAAATCGGGTTATTATTGTTGTGAGCCATCTTTTCAGAGGCTCCTCTGTTATCATGCTGTTAACTGGGTTCAGGTTGTACGGTGTGATTGGTGTGGCTGGTATGAGTCTTACCCGGGATTCAAAATCCTTCCTTATTGTGTACGCTCGTCCGGGCACAGTACCTAACTGAGGCTTGGAGGAGGGTCATAGTGGGAGGAGCCAGTGCACACCAGGTAGTCTAAGATCTTTCTAGAGTGCCCAGCCTCCTTCGGAGCCCGCTATTCCCCATGGTCCTTACGGAGTTCCCAGCATCCACTACGGACTACGAGAAATAGAATTACCGGTGAGTAAATTCTTATTTTTTTATTTGATTGTTTGTATTTCGCCACAGCCTTGCAAACAGGGTCTGAAGTGCGCGGTGACAGCCAGACACACACTGGGTCTGCCAAGTGTTCTCCCTGCAGAACATTGCGTCTTTTCGGTGTGGCCTAGAGTTCTGCTTATCCGCAGACCTGGAAACACAGAGCGTTCTGTTCTGACGTTATTGTTGTTGATGTCCTGAATATAACTGAACGAGCACTTTTGGTCCAGCGAAGGTATGGTGATCAGATATTTTAATGGGTTGTGTGCGATTTCCTCCGTGGCAGCTGGATTGGGCCGGTGAAATCCAGCCGGAGCCCTGGGGGCTGCTGCTGCACTTTCCCCCGGCCTCTGACGGTGACATGAAATAGATCAAAGCACTAGCTGGAGAGAGCAATTTAGGTCACTGTGCCCTTCCCCCACCACCACCTTCGCCTTTATATTAAAATCCCAGAAAAATTTCTTTTTGTTATTATTTTTTTCCCTCCCGATCATGAAATGCGCTGTGCGCTCGGTACTGTATACAGCGCCACATGTTAATCTTATTCTGTGCCAGATGGGTGCTCATAAATTATTAGTAGAGGTCAGTGCCGCTTGCTCTTAAAGAGCTGCCATAATGTATCCGCAGAGTCCAAAGCACTGTGTATACGTACGCGCCACCCGCGCTGATCACAGCCGACGCTTGGACTGGACCAACATTAGTGAGGGTGGGGGGCACAGGTGGTTGTAATCACTTCCCCCCTCCATCCCCCATACTACAAATGTTGAACGTATGGGGATAGTCATCTATGCAATCATGAAAAGCTTCATATGAACTTCTACTATTCCATCAGGTCCCTCCATTTTGAGGAAACGTGGATACTCCATTCTGAGCCGACACAAAAAAAATAAAAAAACTATAGGGGGAGGTATATCAAAACATGGAGAACAGTCAATCAGCTCCTAACTGCCATGTTACAGACTGCGTTTTGAAAATGACAGGAGCTGATTGGCTGGTACTTTACCTCTCTCCAAGGCTTAGGCCCAGATTTATCAAGCCTCGAAGAGTGATAAATTGCCCGGTGATAAAATACCAACCAATCAGCTCCTAACTGTCATTTTTCAAACACAGCCTGTGACATGGCAGTTGGGAGCTGATTTGCGTAAGTTCATGACAAACCTTACATTATGGAGGAGATGTAGTAAGCCTTGGAGAGAGATAAAGTGGACGGAGATAAAGTACCAGCTAATCAGCTCCTAACTGACATGTTACAGGCTATATTTGAAGAAATGACGGGAGCGAATTGGTTGGTACTTTACCTCTCCCCAATTTCTCTCCAAGGGGCAGATTGGAGGGTGATGAAACAGAGAGAGAGATAAAGTAGCAACCAATCAGCTCCTACCTGTCATTTTGTAACACAGCCTGTAACATGTTTTGAAGTGCCATGCCATGTCCAGCGCAGGCTGCTTTCAGTCCGTACGCTGCTGAATGGCGGTATGTACAGGAAGCCAGTCCACGATGCCATTTTTTCTTCACAGTGCAGCTGGAAGACAGCTCCCCAGGCTCTCCCCTGTAGTTTTCAGGCTCAAAGGGTTAAAAAGAGAGGGGGGGCACTAAATTTAGGCGCAATATATGTATACAAGCAGCTATTGGGGGAAAAATCACTCAGTTATAGTGTTAATCCCTGCATTATATAGCGCTCTGGTGTGTGCTGGCATACTCTCTGTCTCCCCGAAGGACTTTGTGGGGTCCTGTCCTCAGTCAGAGCATTCCCTGTGTGTGTGCGGTGTGTCGGTACGGCTGTGTCGACATGTTGGATGAGGAAGGTTACGTGGAGGCGGAGCAGAGGCCGATAAATGGGATGTCGCCCCCTGTGGGGCCGACACCAGAGTGGATGGATAGGTGGAAGGTATTAACCGACAATGTCAACTCCTTACATAAAAGGCTAGATGACGTAGCAGCTGTGGGACAGCCGGCTTCTCAGCCCGCGCCTGCCCAGGCGTCTCAAAGGCCATCAGGGGCTCAAAAAAACGCCCGTTACCTCAGATGGCAGACACAGATGTCGACACGGAGTCTGACTCCAGTGTCGACGAGGTTGATATATATACACAATCCACTAGGAACATCCGTTACATGATCTCGGCAATGAAAAATGTGTTACACATTTCTGACATGAACCCAAGTACCACATAAAAGGGGTTTTATTTTTGGGGGAAAAAAGCAGCCAGTGTTTTGTTCCCCCATCAGATTAGTGAATGAAGTGTGTAAAGAAGCGTGGGTTCCCCCGATAAGAAACTGGTAATTTCTAAAAAGTTACTGATGGCGTACCCTTTCCCGCCAGAGGATAGGTCACGTTGGGAGATATCCCCTAGGGTGGATAAGGCACTCACACGTTTGTCAAAAAAGGTGGCACTGCCGTCTTAGGATACGGCCACCTTGAAGGAGCCTGCTGATAAAAAGCAGGAGGCTATCCTGAAGTCTGTATATACACACTCAGGTTCTATACTGAGACCTGCAATTGCCTCAGCATAAATAGTGCTGCTGCAGCGTGGTCTGATACCCTGTCAGATAATATTAATACCCTAGACAAGGATAATATTTTGCTAACATAGAGCAGATTAAAGACATAGTCTTATATATGAAGGATGCACAGAGGGATATTTGCCGGCTGGCATCCAGAATTAATGCAATGTCCATTCTGCCAGGAGGGTGTTAGAAACCCGGCAGTGGACAGGTGATGCTGCCTTTAAAAGGCACATGGAGATTCTGCCTTATAAGGGTGAGGAATTGTTTGGGGATGGTCTCTGGGACCTCGTATCCACAGCAACAGCTGGGAAGAAATTTTTTTACCTCAGGTTTCCTCACAGCCTAAGAAAGCACCGTATTTTCAGGTACAGTCTTTTCGGCTTCAGAAAAGCAAGCGGGTCAAAGACGCTTCCTTTCTGCACAGAGACAAGGGAAGAAGAAAAAAGCTGCACCAGACAGCCAGTTCCCAGGATCAAAAAAATCTTCCCCCGCTTCCTCTGAGTCCACCGCATGACGCTGGGGCTCCACAGGTGGAGACAGGTGCGGTGGGGGCGCGTCTCGGGAACTTCAGGGACCAGTGGGCTTGCCCACAGGTGGATTCCTAGGTTCTGCAAGTAGTATCACAGGGATACAGCCTGGAGTTCGAGGCGACTCCCCCTCGCCGTTACCTCACATCAGCCTTGCCTGCTGCCCTCGGAGAAAGGTAGTACTGGCGGCAATTCACAAGCTGTACTTCCAGCAGGTGAAATCAAGGTACCCCTCCTTCAACAGGGCCGGGGTTACTATTCCAAAATGTTGTGGTACCGAAACCAGACGGTTCGGTGAGACCCATTCTAAAATTGAAATCCTTGAACACTTATATACGAAGGTTCAAGTTCAAAATGGAATCGCTCAGGGCGATTATTGCAAGCCTGGAGAATTTCATGGTATCACTGGACATCAAGGATGCTTACCTGCATGTCCCTATTTACCCTCTTCACCAGGAGTACCTCAAAATTGTGGTACAGGATTGTCATTACCAATTCCAGACGTTTACCAAGGTAATGGCCGAAATAATTATCCCGTACTTGGACGATCTCCTTATAAAGGCGAGGTCCAGGGAGCAGTTGTTCGTCGGAGTAGCACTATCTCGGAAAGTGCTACAACAGCACGGCTGGTTTCTGAATATTCCAAAGTCGCAGCTGGTTCCTACGACGCGTCTACTGTTCCTGGGTATGGTTCTGGACACAGAACAGGATAAAAAGGGTTTCTCCCGGAGGAGAAGTCCAAGGAGTTGTCGTCTCTAGACAGAGACCTCCTAATACAAATACAGGTGTCGGTGCATCAATGCACGCGAGCCCTGGGAAAGATGGTAGCTTCTTACGAAGAAATTCCATTCGCCAGGTCCCATGCAAGGATCTTCCAGTGGGATCTGTGGGACAAGTGGTCCGGGTCGCATCTTCAGATGCATCGGCGGATAACCCTGTCTCCAAGGGCCAGGGTGTCGCGGTTGTGGTGGCTGCAGAGTGCTCTTCTTCTAGGGGGCCGCAGATTCGGCATACAGGACTGGGTCCTGGTGACCACGGATGCCAGCCTTCGAGGCTGGAGGGCAGTCACACAGGGAAGAAACTTCCAAGGCTATGGAAAAGTCAGGAGACTTCCCTACACATAAATATTCTGGAACTAAGGGCCATTTACAATGCCCTAAGTCAGGCTAGTCCCCTGCTTCAACACCGGCCGGTGCTGATCCAGTCAGACAACATCACGGCGGTCGCTCATGTAAACCGACAGGGCGGCACAAGAAGCAGGATGGCGATGGCAGAAGCCACAAGGATTCTCCGATGGGCGGAGAATCATGTGTTAGCACTGTCAGCAGTGTTCATTCCCGTAGTGGACAACTGAGAAGCAGACTTTCTCAGCAGACACGACCTCCACCCGGGAGAGTGGGGACTTCATCCAGAAGTCTTCCAAATGATTGTACACCGTTGGGAAAGGCCACAGGTGGACATAATGGCGTCCCGCCTCAACAAACAGCTATAAAGATATTGCGCCAGGTCAAGGGACCCTCAGGCGATAGCTGTGGACGCTCTGGTAACACCGTGGGTGTACCAGTCGGTGTATGTGTTCCCTTCTCTGCCTCTCTTACCCAGGGTAATGAGAATAATAAGAAGGAGAGGAGTAAGAACTATACTCATTGTTCCGGGTTGGCCAAGAAGAGCTTGGTACCCAGAACTCCAAGAAATGATCTCAGAGGACCCATGGCCTCTGCCGCTCAGACAGGACCTGCTGCAGCAGGGGGCCTGTCTGTTCCAAGACGTACCGCAGCTGCGTTTGACGGCCTGGCGGTTGAACGCCGGATCCTGAAGGAAAAGGGCATTCCGGAGGAAGTTATCCCTACGCTATTTAAAGCTAGGACAGAAGTGAACGCAAACCATTATCACCGCATATGGCGGAAATATGTTGCGTGCTGTGAGGCCAGGAAGGCCCCAAAGGAGAAATTTCAGCTAGGTCGATTTCTGCACTTCCTACAGTCAGAAGGTGACTATGGGCCTAAAATTGGGTTCCATTAAGGTCCAGATTTCGGCTCTATCGATTTTCTTCCAAAATAGAACTGGCTTCACTGCCTGAAGTTCAGACTTTTGTTAAGGGAGTGCTGCATAGTCAGCCCCCGTTTGTGCCTCAAGTGGCACCGTGGTATCTCAACGTGGTGTTGGATTTCCTGAAATCGCATTGGGTTGAGCCACTTAAATCCGTGGAGCTACAATACCTCACGTGGAAAGTGGTCATGCTGTGGGCCTTGGCGTCGGCCAGGCGTGTATCAGAATTGGCGGCTTTGTCATACAAAAGCCTTTATCTGTATTTTATATGGATAAGGCGGAATTGAGGACTCGTTCCCAATTCCTTCCTAAGGTGGTATCAGTTTTTCATGTGATCCAACCTATTGTGGTGCCTGCGGCTACTTGGGACTTGGAGGATTCCAAGTTACTGGACGTAGTCAGGGCCCTGAAAAGTTTATGTTTCTAGGACGGCTGGAGTCAGGAAAACTGACTCGCTATTTATCCTGTATGCACCCAACAAGCTGGGTGCTCCTGCTTCTAAGCAGACTATTGCTCGCTGGATCTGTAGCACGATTCAACTTGCACATGCTGCGGCTGGACTGCCGCACCCTAAATCTGTAAAAGCCCATTCCACGAGGAAAGTGGGCTCTTCTTGGGCAGCTGCCCGAGGGGTCTCGGCTTTACAACTTTGCCGAGCTGTTACTTGGTCGGGTTCAAACATTTTTGCAAGAGTCTACAAGTTTGATACCCTGGCTGAGGAGGACCTAGAGTTTGCTCATTCGGTGCTGCAGAGTCATCCGCACTCTCCCGCCCGTTTGGGAGCTTTGGTATAATCCCCATGGTACTTACGGAGTCCCAGCATCCACTTAGGACGTCAGAGAAAATAAGATTTTACTCACCGGTAAATCTATTTCTCGTAGTCCGTAGTGGATGCTGGGCGCCCATCCCAAGTGCGGATTGTCTGCAATACTTGTTTATAGTTATTGCTTAACTAAAGGGTTATTGTTGAGCCATCTGTTGAGAGGCTCAGTTATATTTCATACTGTTAACTGGGTATAGTATCACGAGTTATACGGTGTGATTGGTGTGGCTGGTATGAGTCTTACCCGGGATTCAAAATCCTTCCTTATTGTGTCAGCTCTTCCGGGCACAGTATCCTAACTGAGGTCTGGAGGAGGGTCATAGTGGGAGGAGCCAGTGCACACCAGGTAGTCCTAAAGCTTTCTTTAGTTGTGCCCAGTCTCCTGCGGAGCCGCTATTCCTTATGGTCCTTACGGAGTCCCAGCATCCACTACGGACTACGAGAAATAGATTTACCGGTGATTAAAATCTTATTTTATCCTGTGTCTTTCTCTCGTTTGTTTGGACACCTCACAGGGGGCAGTATCTACAGAAGGCACCTTACGTAGATAAGCATCAAAGCTTCTCTGCGTCTGGTGGGAATATGCCAAAGATAGCACTTGTTTCTCTATCGTCCTAGTGGATGCTGGGGTTCCTGAAAGGACCATGGGGAATAGCGGCTCCGCAGGAGACAGGACACAAAAAGTAAAGCTTTAGGATCAGGTGGTGTGCACTGGCTCCTCCCCCTATGACCCTCCTCCAAGCCAGTTAGATTTTTGTGCCCGGCCGAGAAGGGTGCAATCTAGGTGGCTCTCCTAAAGAGCTGCTTAGGAAAGTTTAGCTTAGGTTTTTTATTTTACAGTGAGTCCTGCTGGCAACAGGATCACTGCAACGAGGGACTTAGGGGAGAAGAAGTGAACTCACCTGCGTGCAGGATGGATTGGCTTCTTGGCTACTGGACATCAGCTCCAGAGGGACGATCACAGGTACAGCCTGGATGGTCACCGGAGCCTTGCCGCCGGCCCCCTTGCAGATGCTGAAGTAAGAAGAGGTCCAGAATCGGCGGCAGAAGACTCCTCAGTCTTCTAAAGGTAGCGCACAGCACTGCAGCTGTGCGCCATTTTCCTCTCAGCACACTTCACACGGCAGTCACTGAGGGTGCAGGGCGCTGGGAGGGGGGCGCCCTGGGAGGCAAATGAATACCTATTTTGGCTAAAAATACCTCACATATAGCCTCCGGAGGCTATATGGAGATATTTAACCCCTGCCAGAATCCGTTAAGAGCGGGAGACGAGGCCGCCGAAAAAGGGGCGGGGCCTATCTCCTCAGCACACAGCGCCATTTTCCCTCACAGAAAGGCTGGAGGGAAGGCTCCCAGGCTCTCCCCTGCACTGCACTACAGAAACAGGGTTAAAACAGAGAGGGGGGGCACTAATTTGGCGATATGCTTATATATATATTAAGATGCTATAAGGGAAAACACTTATATAAGGTTGTCCCTATATAATTATAGCGTTTTTGGTGTGTGCTGGCAAACTCTCCCTCTGTCTCTCCAAAGGGCTAGTGGGTCCTGTCCTCTATCAGAGCATTCCCTGTGTGTGTGCTGTGTGTCGGTACGTGTGTGTCGACAGGTAGGAGGACGATGTTGGTGAGGAGGCGGAGCAATTGCCTGTAATGGTGATGTCACTCTCTAGGGAGTCGACACCGGAATGGATGGCTTATTTAGGAAATTACGTGATAATGTCAACACGCTGCAAGGTCGGTTGACGACATGAGACGGCCGACAAACAATTAGTACGGTCCAGACGTCTCAAAAACACCGTCAAGGGTTTTAAAACGCCCGTTTACTTTAGTCGGTCGACACAGACACAGACAGGGACACTGAATCCAGTGTCGACGGTGAATAAACAAACGTATTCCTTATTAGGGCCACACGTTAAAGGCAATGAAGGAGGTGTTACGTATTTCTGATACTACAAGTACCACAAAAGAGGGTATTATGTGGGATGTGAAAAAACTACCATAGTTTTTCCTGAATCAGATAAATTAAATAAAGTGTGTGATGATGCGTGGGTTCCCCCCGATAGAAAATTATGGGCGGTATACCCTTTCCCGCCAGAAGTTAGGGCGCGTTGGGAAACACCCTTTAAGGTGGATAAGGCGCTCACACGCTTATCAAAACAAGTGGCGGTACCGTCTATAGATAGGGCCGTCCTCAAGGACCAGCTGACAAGGCTGGAAAATATAATAAAAAGTATATACACACATACTGGTGTTATACTGCGGCCAGCGATCGCCTCAGCCTGGATGTGCAGAGCTAGGGTGGCTTGGTCGGATTCCCTGACTAAAAATATTGATACCCTTGACAGGGACAGTATTTTATTGACTATAGAGCATTTCTATATATGCGAGATGCACAGAGGGATGTTTGCACTCTGGCATCATGAATAAACGCGATGTCCATAACTGCCAGAAGATGTTATGGACACGACAGTGGTCAGGTGATGCAGATTCCAAACGGCACAGTATGGCCGTATACAGGAAGAGGACTTGTTTGGGGTCGGTCCATCGGACCTGGTGGTCACGGCAACTGCTGGAAAATCCACCGTTTTTTACCCTAAGTCACATCTCTGCAGAAAAAGACACCGTCTTTTCAGCCTCAGTCCTCTCGTCCCTATAAAATCATATCTGCCCAGGGATAGAGGAAAGGGAAGAAGACTGCAGCAGGCAGCCCATTCCCAGGAACAGAAGCGTTCCACCGCGTCTGACAAGTTCTCAGCATGGCGCTGAGACCGTACAGGACCCCTGGATCCTACAAGTAGTATCCCGGGGGTACAGATGGGAATGTCGAGACGTTTCCCCTTCGCAGGCTCCTGAAGTCTGCTTTACCAAGTCTCCCTCCGACAAGGAGGTAGTATGGGAAAAAATTCACAAGCTGTATTCCCAGCAGGTGATAATTAAATTACCCCTCCTACTACAGAAAAGGGGTATTATTCCACACTATATTGTGGTACTGAAGCCAGAAGGCTAGGTGAGACTTATTCTAAAAAAAATTTTTTGAACACTTACAAAGGTTCAAATTAAGATGAAGTCACTCAGAGCAGTGATAACGAACCAGGAATAAGGGGACTATATAGTGTCCCGGGACATCAGGGATGCTTACCTCTATGTCCCAAATTTGCCCTTCTCACTAAGGGTACCTCAGGTTCGTGGTGCAGAACTGTCACTATCAGTTTCAGACGCTGCCGTTTGGATTGTCCACGGCACCCTGGGGTCTTTACCAAGGTAATGGCCGAATTGATGATTCTTCTTCGAAGAAAAGGCGTCTTAATTATCCCTTACTTGGACGATCTCCTGATAGGGGCATAGTCCAGGGAACAGTTGGAGGTCGGAGTAGCACTATCTCGGATACTGCTACAATCAGCACGGGTGGATTCTAAATATTCCAAAATCGCAGCTGATCCCGACGACACGTCTGCTGTGCCTAGGGATGATTCTGGACACAGTCCAGAAAAAGGTGTTTCTCCCGGAAGAGAAAGCCAGGGAGTTATCCGAGCAAGTCAGGAACCTCCTAAAAACAGTGCATCATTGCACAAGGGTCCTGGTAAAAATGGTGGCTTCCTACGAAGCAATTCCATTCGGCAGATTTCACGTAAGAACTTTTCAGTGGGATCTGCTGGACAAATGGTCCGGATCGCATCTTCAGATGCATCAGCGGATAACCCAATATCCAAGGACAAGGGTGTCTCTCCTGTGGTGGTTATAGAGTGCTCATCTTCTAGAGGGCAGCAGATTCGGCATTCGGAATTGGATGCTGGTAACCACGGAGCCCAGCCTGAGAGGCTGGGGAGCAGTCACACAAGGAAAAAATTTCCAGGGAGTGTGATCAAGTATGGAGACTTTTCTCCACATAAATATACTGGAGCTAAGGGTAAATTTATAATGCTCTAAGCTTAGCAAGACCTCTGCTTCAAGGTCAGCCGGTATTGATCCAGTGGGAAAAACATCACGGCAGTCGCCCACGTAAACAGACAGGGCGACACAAGAAGCAGGAGGGCAATGGCAGAAACTGCAAGGACTTTTCGCTGGGCGGAAAATCATGTGATAACACTGTCAGCAGTTTTTCATCCCGGGAATGGAAACTGGGAAGCAGACTTCCTCAGCACGACCTCCACCCGGGAGAGTGGAAACTTCATTGAGAAGTTTTTTCCACATGATTGTAAACCGTTGGGAAATACCAAAGGTGGACATGATGGCGTCCCGTCTGAACAAAAAACGGGACAGGTATTGCGCCAGGTCAAGAGACCCTCAGGCAATAGATGTGGACGTTCTGGTAACACCGTGGGTGTACCAGTCGGTGTATGTGTTCCCTCCTCTGCTTCTCATACCTAAGGTGCTGAGAATTATAAGACGTAGAGGAGTAAGAACTATACTCATGGCTCCGGATTGGCCAAGAAGGACTTGGTACCCGGAACTTCAAGAGATGCTTACAGAGGTCTTATGGCCTCTGCCGCTAAGAAGGGACTTGCTTCAGCAAGTACCATGTCTGTTCCAAGACTTACCGCAGCTGCGTTTGTCGGCATGGCGATGGAAAGCCGGATCCTAAGGGAAAAAAGGAATTCCGGAAGAGGTCATTCCTACCCTGGTCAAAGCCAGAAAGGAGGTGACCGCACAACATTATCACCACGTGTGGCGAAAATATGTTGCGTGGTGTGAGGCCAGGAAGGCCCCACAAAGAAATTTCAACTCGGTCGTTTCCTGCATTTCCTGCAAACAGGAGTGTCTATGGGCCTCAAATTGGGGTCCATTAAGGTTCAAATTCGGCCCTGTAAATTTTCTTCCAGAAAGAATTGGCTTCAGTTCCTGAAGTCCAGAAGTTTGTCAAGGGAGTATTGCATATACAAACCCCTTTTTTGTGCCTCCAGTGGCACTGTGGGATCTCAACGTAGTTCTGGGATTCCTCAAATCACATTGGTTTAAAACCAGTCAAATATGTGGATTTGAAGCATCTCACATAAAAAGTGACCATGCTCTTGGCCCTGGCCTGGACCAGGCGAGTGTCAAATTGGTGGTTTTTTCTCAAAAAAGCCCATATCTGTTTGTCCATTCGGACAGGGCAGAGCTGCGGACTCGTCCCCAGTTCTCTCCCTAAGGTGGTGTCAGTGTTTCACCTGAACCAGCTTATTGTGGTGCCTTGCACCTACTAGGGACTTGGAGGACTCCAAGTTGCTAGGAGTTGTCAGGGCCCTGAAAATATGTTCCAGGACAGCTGGAGTCAGAAAATCTGACTCGCTGTTTATACTGTATGCACCCAACAAGTTGGGTGCGCCTGCTTCTAAGCAGGCGATTGCTCGTTGGATTTGTAACACAATTCAACTTGCACATTCTGAGGCAGGCCTGCCACAGTCTAAATCGGTTAAGGCCCATTCCACAAGGAAGGTGGGCTCATCTTGGGCGGCTGCCCGAGAGGTCTCGGCATTACAACTCTGCCGAGCAGCTACGTGGTCAGGGGAGAACACGTTTGTAAAATTCTACAAATTTGATATCCTGGCAAAAGAGGACCTGGAGTTCTCTCATTCGGTGCTGCAGAGTCATCCGCACTCTCCCGCCCGTTTGGGAGCTTTGGTATAATCCCCATGGTCCTTTCAGGAACCCCAGCATCCACTAGGACGATAGAGAAAATAAGAATTTACTTACCGATAATTCTATTTCTCGGAGTCCGTAGTGGATGCTGGGCGCCCATCCCAAGTGCGGATTATCTGCAATACTTGTACATAGTTACAAAAATCGGGTTATTATTGTTGTGAGCCATCTTTTCAGAGGCTCCGCTGTTATCATACTGTTAACTGGGTTTAGATCACAAGTTGTACGGTGTGATTGGTGTGGCTGGTATGAGTCTTACCCGGGATTCAAAATTCCTCCCTTATTGTGTACGCTCGTCCGGGCACAGTACCTAACTGGCTTGGAGGAGGGTCATAGGGGGAGGAGCCAGTGCACACCACCTGATCCTAAAGCTTTACTTTTTGTGCCCTGTCTCCTGCGGAGCCGCTATTCCCCATGGTCCTTTCAGGAACCCCAGCATCCACTACGGACTCCGAGAAATAGAATTATCGGTAAGTAAATTCTTATTTTTTGGGGGGTGGGTTGGGCTTCTGAAACGCTGACAGACCTCAAATAGATTTGCACCTGGCCTGTCCGGTGAGGATTTCTGTGCACTGCATGAGAATCTACAGATTTATTTACATTGCAAAGTGAGCAGGTTTTTCTGGAAACCTGGGTGGGTCTTGCCGTCTCTCCGTTTATTTGGTACAAAGCTCCGTGGGTTATACTGTAATATCCCCTTCATATCCCCTTACTCTGCTGATGGTGAAATGGTCGTTCTTCCAGTCACGGTCCCTGACTTTGGGCCTGATTCAGACACGCAGGCGGAGAGAAGTCCAGGAGACGGTTGCTGTTTTTTGCTGCCGCACCCTATTACCGCCCCCAAATGCTCCCTGACTGTAAATCATTTTGCAAATAAATCCTCTCGGCGACCGCCATTGCAGTGCAACTTTTACACATGCCCAATCAGCTGATAATCACTCAACTGTGAAAACATGGGGTTTGTGTTAACGAGGATTCCTCGTGTATGTAAACAAACCAAAGTTTTTCGAAAAATATATTTAGACCATCTTTTGTTGAGAAGGTTCCCGTTTAACCCATTCAGTTCTCTGTGTTTTTGTGTGACGGAAACTTTTCAGATATTTGTTCCAGGGGGCACAAGTTACACGGGCGTCCATTATTTCTACTGAGGTAATTAGCAGAAATGGGCCCATCCACCCCAAAGTCGGGCCTTTGGGTGCCCAAGCTGCTATTTCAGCAGCACGCCCAATACTTTAGACGCCTCTGAGTGGGATGCATTTGAGCGCACCCAAGTAACGAGCGCCTGCGGCTCTCGTGCCCATCTGCAGAGCAATTGACTATCGCACGTCGTGTGGCCATTACTGAAGTGCGCCCAAAACCAGTTGTTTTTCTGTGTGAATACTTCAGCATCTCAAGGTTTCCCATTTGCATTCCATTTAGTGTGCAATTAGTACAGTCACTATGAGGTGCTATGGGGAAAAGTGAAGCAAAAAGGATAAACACGCAGTAAAGTTTTTTTTGGAAACATGAAGAAATCCACATGAAATGGGATCAAATATTTGTTCAGTTTATTTCCTGCTTTTTCTTTTAAGTCGCTTCCACGACCAGTGGGAATTCTGGGAACCTCTTCCATAAATATAGATCTCAGGGTTCTTTCTTGTGCACAAGTTGCCTCCGTACCAGATCAAGCCTACAAGTGTCTACGGCCACGTGTGCGCTTGTTTGGCAGCAGACCAGTTTTTGTCCGGCCGTACACTCTGCGATTCTGCTGGGCCCGGTCTGACCGCCGAGCAGTAGGATCTTTGTCAGGCCTGGCCACACTCGTGGGCGGGCATATTGGATGTCAATGTTTTTTTTTTTTTATTGAATCTAGTTAGCATTACTTCAGTATCGCATTAAGGGGGTCATTCCGAGTTGATCGCTCGCTAGCAACTTTTTGCAGCGCTGCGATTAGATAGTCGCCGCCTATGGGGGAGTGTATTTTCGCTTTGCAAGTGTGCGAATGCCTTTGCAGCCGAGCGGTACAGTTTCTGAGTAGCTCTGGACTTACTCAGCCGCTGCGATCACTCCAGTCTTTTTGGTCCCGGAATTGACGTCAGACACCTGCCCTGCAAACGCTTGGACATGCCTGCGTTTTTCCAAACACTCCCAGAAAACGGTCAGTTGACACCAATAAACGCCCTCTTCCTGTCAATCACCTTGCGATCGACTGTGCGAATGGATTCTTCGTTAAATCCATCGCCCAGCACGATCCTCTTTGTACCCGTATGACATGCCTGCGCATTGCGGTGCATACGCATGCGCAGTTCTGATGAGTTTTAACATGACCGCAGCGCTGCAAAAAGTTGCTAGCGAGCGATCAATTCGGAATGACCCCCTTAGGCAGGTAATGGCTTTGTCCAAACTACCAGCATTGGAAATATAAAGCATACGGACAGTTCTGACAGTTTATATATTTTTTCCTCTTATCAAATGGGATTGTAAGCTCTTCCGCTTCACCAGTCATCGGTCTGACAAGATAGGGCTGCTGGGAGTGATGTCATCATTGCGATTCCCTCTTAGCGGGAGTGCTGACAATACTCCTTGTAAAAACTGGATGTTTCTGTTTCCAAGGTAGGTTCTCCTCCGACATTTGCTTGCCATTTGTGCTTGCATGTCGGCATCTGGCTCTCTCCTGCTCGCCCGGGCGTTCTCCCCTCGTTTGAACTGCATATTTTACAGCTTTTCTTTCCAACGTTAAGCAAGTGCCGCGTGGGGACTTTACAGCTTTTACTCCAAAAGGGGGGAGAAAGAAAAAAAACTTTGGGAAGTTGACGACAGTGGAAACAGACTGGCCACCTGGCAGAAACTATTTTCCAAGCTAGGAAGATCGTCCTACACTGGAGAATGCACAGCTGTGCATGACCGCTGTGTACCAGCTAGCAGATCCGTACGTTAGCACAGCTGGGCCAGTCTTTCAGTTAACGGTAATAAGATGTGGCTTGAGCTCCAATCGATGTGATTTTGGAATATATATATATTTTATTAATGGTCCGTATCATTAAGTGGTGGTAGTTTAATTTAGCATTAATGCCTCAATTTTCACCAGCGTTCTATCTGTGTAGAGTTTGTATGTTCTCAGTGTTTTGTGTGGGATTCAACCCACACTCCAAAAGCATATAATGTTCAAGAAGCAGAGGTATCAAACTTTGGAACGAGAAACTACCTACCGATCAGCTTCTAAGAGGGCAATTCATTTGTTACTATAATTCATGGGCACCCAACTGAGCAATTTATTTGCTCTGAGCGCCCATTAATTATTGCGCTTGTTGAACCCAAACACGCCGGGTTTTTTTGATCTCACAATCTCAGGAGGCTGCGAGAAGAAATGCGTCCTACCTCCGGCACTCGCCAACCAAACGGAACAGCAATTGAATTGCTCAGTTGGACGCCCACTAGTGACTGCCGTGGGGAAAAACAATTGAATCGCCCTGCAACCGTCCTTTTACAGGCTGTGTTTGAAAAATGACAGAAGCTGATTGGTTGTCACTCTTGTAGCTGTAACATCTTTGACGCAATTTCCTCCCCCCCAGTTAAACTGTTAACCATAGTGACTTCCAATTGTCTGCCATCTCCAGTGCTTCGGAGCCCTTGCTCTTACAATATTCTGTCTGTTGGGTTTTTTTTTCTTTATAAATGGGAATTGCCCTAATTACATTGTGAAGCCTGTTTCCTGTAATTAAGATCAAAGCAATGGTTCTCTCCCAGTCGTTCCGTTACAGCGCTTGTACAGTGAGAGTTCACTGAGGCATCAGCTTCCCCTTGGCTACGTCTTCGGCCTTGTTGTTCTGGCTGGGGTATAAATATCCCGGGATTGTATTGTTGTGATGCCTGTGCGCTATTTGTGTAACCAAATTGCAGGAATCTATATATGTTTATGTACTTTCAGTATTTTTGTGTGTGCGCTTTTTGAATGCGCAACTTTGAACGTGCCATACATTCGATGCAGCATGGGTGATGTGTATATATACCTGTCAGGTGCTGTAAGTATCCCTTTGGTTGTTCTTCTCACTCACTTTTCACCAGTTGTTGAATTATAGAGGGCAGTGGGGCATATGTATCAGAACATGGAGAGTGATAAAGTACCAACCAATCAGCTCCTAACTGTAAGGCCCAAACACACTTGCCGATAAAATGAGCAACGTGGCTCATTTTCCTCCTCCCTGAGCGATGTCGCTCATTTTATCGGCAAGTGTGTATGCCGCCAGCGACGACCGATGCGCGGCCCCACGGGTTGGCAACGATCGTCGCTGTCTGTAGGGCATGCATGCAGGATCTGGACTGTCGTCCGGGACCTGCATGCACGGCTGGCGGAGGTGTGACGTCACTGAGCGATATGAGCGGTCATATCGCTCAGTGTGTACAGTCGGCCACCGGCCGGGGACGAGAAACGTTAGACGACGTCGCTCATAGAGCGACATCGTCTAATGTGTGCGGACCTTAAGTTTTACAGGGTGTGTTTTGAAAAATGACCAGAGCTGATTGGCTGCTACTTTCTCTCTCCACTTTATTTTTCTCCAAGCTTTAAGACCTGTGCCCCAATGTGTGGCGCTTGGCGGTGGGGGTGTCACTCGCGGCTGGATGCAACAGTCGGGGTACACTTTGGCTGCACTTATACGAGACAAATTAAGATGACCAACTACTTAAAGGCTCAATATAAGATAGAGGCTTAAACGTGTGTAACCGCTATGGGGCAACCCTGTTGGGAAATGAACTTTCGCCACTTGGCCCGTTTCGTAGATCTGAGATTTGCCTTGGGCCATGTTGTAACTTGTTGCGCCCTTGATCTTGGCCAGTGAGACTGAGGGGGTCAGGAGGTCTCCAGACTCTGAAGATGTAACCAATTAGAGATTTGTATTTTGGAGATAAAAGTAGAGAGAGGATGAAGCTGGGAGACTCAGGGTTAAGTGGAAATATTGTATTGGCAAACTGCTGGATGAAATAGAACTATTTTATTTTCTTGGTGACAGGGCAGATTCTGCGGTAGAAATTATGGCAAAACCTAGTTAGGCAAGTGTAGGGATGGACTGGGGGCAAGAAATGGCCTAGATCTTCCTTGTGCGCGCACATGGAGAAAAGCGTGCCGCGAGTCACTGGCCATAGTGACCCTTTTGCCCTAAGTTGACCCGGGATGGAAGGATAGAGTCCCTGCTGTTGTCTGTTTATAGTAAATATCCAAGTAAGTATGATGCGATGAGTGGTCACTTTGACAGTGAGGGGCTAGAGCACCTTCTAGAAGATAACCGCTAGAATCTCTTTTGTTGCTATGGGCAACACATTGCCACTTCTAAAAACCTGCACTTTTTAGTAAACATACACCTATGTGCCTTAGCTTTGGTATGAGATGTTGTTGGGGGAGGACTTCTAATGAAAATAAAGTGTTGAGATTGATTGAACTTTATGGGGGAGATGTACTAAGCCTGAAAAGTGATAAATATCACTGTGATAAAGTACCAGCCAATCGGCTCCTAACTGCCATGTTACAGGCTGTGTTTGAAAAATGACAGTTAGGAGCCGATTGGCTGGTACTTTATCACAGTGATATTTATCACTTTTCAGGCTTAGTACATCTGACCCTATATCTGTCTAGCGCAGACACAGTGAGAGCTGGAGGGAGGCCCCGTCCAATCCCTCTCCCTCACAGCTCTCTCTGGCTGCCTCATGTCCAAACAGGACCCCCCTCCAACCAGGATATACAGATGTAAGGACCATTCACTCCTATCAGTGCCTATAGCCAGAGATCATGCGTAAAGTGTTTTGCCCGCTTGTTGTGTGGCATAATTCTTACTGCCCTTTCTTTTTACGGCTGCTACCCCTAAATTGGACACCTTGCCAAAACCATATTTTCGACCACAGTGATCAGTTAAAGAGTGGCTGCAACACACAGTGAATTCAGCCATTTTGTGGTCTGGGCCTCTATACAGAATGCATAGGAACCAGCCAACATCCATGAGGCACCTGATGAGGAATATGTGAATTGAGGCTGCATCTTCAGGTCTTTATTCCCTGCCCACAAAATGGCTGCCGCCTTGCTATGTAGCCGACTCATGCTTCCTTCTATTGTGTTTACTGGTAATTCCAGAAGTACAGTCGGTGGTAGGATTTCATTTATTTAGTTGCAGGTTTAGCAGTGATCTAGTTGCATCTGTGTAATCCTATAATCTTTTTTTATTTCTTCACAGCTGTGTAAAAGTTGAGGAGCATCAGGCGGCTGATATTGACCTCTACCATTGTCCAAATTGTGAGGTACTTCACGGACCCTCCCAGTGTAAGTATACACTTTAAGTACATACATCTGAGTTGCACCATTTTGTATTTATTTTTTTAAATTTAATCCAACACCGCTATTTTAAGTCTAGCTTGTTCTGCAGTCACTGCCATCAAACCTGACCACTCAGAGTCAGACAATTTATGAACTGAACCAATGCAGGGTCTATAAATCCACTGGGAAGTATGAGGGGCTAAGTGCCACCTCACTGATGTCACCAAGTTGTTCAAAATGGCTGCCTCCTCTATGCGTAGGTGATGAGGGTATCCTGTTACTTATGTGTGTAATGTAGCTTGTTGTGTGCTTTACCTGCATTATGTCAAATTAGGGAAATTTGTAATTTATTTATTCCTCTTTGCAATCTTAGGCCCAGATTTATCAAGCCTTGGAGAATGATAAATTGCACGGTGATAAAGCACCAAACCAATCAGCTTCTAACTGTAATTTTTCAAGCACAGCCTGTAACATGGCAGTTAGGAGCTGATTGGTTGGTACTTTATCACCGAGCAAATTTTACACTCTTCAGTGCTTGATAAATCTGGGCCTTAAAGTTTGGTTTTGGCGTTAACTGTTTTTTATTTCCTAAAGTCTTAGGAATTCATATAAAAAAAATGAAAGTTTTTTTTTTTATTGCCCTGGGCAGTACAATATTTTTATACTGCGTTCTATGGATCGCTCTCGTGCCCCCGAGCTTCATTTAGGCGTTTATTGGATGTCGCAGAAACAGGCAGCCAGTCTCCCAGCATAAGCCGCTTTCCTCCGACAGTGACTCAATCCGACAGACTCGCTCAGCCAGGCGTGCGGCTGCAGATTGACTTTAAACCCTGCGTGATTTTTTTATTTTTCTGGATGAACAATAGTCCCTATTATTATTCACCCCCAGATCGGGGGCAGTCCAAAAATGATAATGCAGCGTCTTTTTTACAGCGAGAGGCCGCATACAGATGTGGCGTTTTGTATAATAATTATACACTGTCTCTTTACTCTGGCTACAAATCGCTGCTGCTGGAAAGCAACAATTGTTTAAACGCTCCTTGTAAAATAGAGCGTTTAAGTTACAGTATATATGTTATTACCTTGTGATTTAGTGGTAAGCTACTGTTTCTTTCTCTCTTTATGATGATGTGTTTGCTCTTTGCGATGACAGTAATTATTCTGACCTGAAACGAGAGTTTATCATGTGTTTGCCCTGTGGCAGATGAAAACATGCAAGGACAATGCGAGTTCCCTGATTACAAACCATTCTGGTATTTAAATACCCGCATGCTCAATGAGACTTTCTCTCAGCTATAAGCCGTCTTCCGTGCTAAATGGATTTCCAAACTGGTGCGAGCTGATAAAACATCCCCCGGGAAACACAAGTCACTGGGATATTTTTTTGTATTTTTTTTTTGTTAATGCGAGGGGGAAAAAAAGTGGTTTATTCGAATCTCAACGTAATAGAAGATCTTAATGGCATCAGCCACGTAATGTGGATATCTGCTGGAGAGCCAGACAGTCTGCTTTCCCTTTTTTAAGTAAAATTGATTATTGTGGGAGGTTAAGCACTTCGCTCTGAAACCGGGATTCGCTGTAATGGAGAGATAACTGGCTCATTGATCCTGTGACATGTCGGGCGGTGGCTGTCCCGAATGACATGAATTAATGTGCCCTGTGTCTGTTTTATCATTTTAGTAATTCGATCCACGAGGAAGAGACATTTGAATGCGTTTTCGTTTCACTGTAATGAGGACGGTCGTAATGCAGATTCCTCTCACAGTCGCGCTTTCTCACATATGGTGCTTTGCCCACGTAGGCGGCCATAGTTTGCATTGACCATGAAGGCATTCATACTTACAAACACAAGAAAAGCCTTTTTATTTTGTATATTAATGTATACCTGTCATTTACATGCAGTGGAGGTAGCCATTTTGTCAGCTGCATAAGAGTTACAGTGTAGATAATCCGTTCACTATGAACTTATGATATCACAGGTGTGGCCATTTTGTTTGTTTTTTTGTCTGGAACCATTATATATGACATTGCAGCCTTTCGGTTTTCTAGGAACCAATGAAATCAAAGTCTTGGTTCATGCCGTCACAGGAAACCAGTGGCATGAGTTGGTTTTTGCCATCACAGGAACCTGTGACATCACCAAAAAACTTCATGCCATCAAAGCAATCAGTGACATCACTACATTAGCACATGAGCTGGTGACATCACAGGAACTAGTGACATGGAGATACGTCATATCAACATAGAAACTAGTGACATCATGGAGATACTTGATGCCGTCCCAGAGACCAGTGACATCATTGAGTTACTCTGTGCTATAATAAGGGCTCAGTAACATCACTGTGTTGCTTCATGTAATCATAGGAACCAATGACATTGTGTTTTCTCATGAACCTTTGTTAGGCCTGCAAAATGGCTGCCTCCATTATTTTTTGTAGATGCCTTGGTGGACATTTTATGATGTAGCTAATGCCCACAACCTGGAAAACGGTTATCCTGCTGTATAGCAGTAGCCTATTTCACCAAAGAAAGCAAAAGATGGGCTCTGACTGAGGCGGGAAACATTTTGTTCCTGCACAGCTTCTTTGCTGCAGGCCTTACTTCAAGCCCAGAATGAAGGGTTGGGGGTGGGGTATAATTCCACATAACAGGGCCATCTTGGTGGGTCTGGAATACATAACAAAAACAAGTGTCTCCTTTTTAGGAAGATGTGCTAAGCCTTGGAGAGAGGGAAAGTGAAGAGAGAGAGGTGTCTATTCATGAAGCAATGAAAAGAGTGCAGAAGTGAGCCAGTGTAGAAATTGCCCATGGCAACCAATCAGCATTGAAGTAACGTTTATAATGTGCATACTGCACAATTGTACGGAGCAGCTGATTGGTTGCCATGGACAACTTCTCCACAGGCTCACTTCTCCACTCTTTTCACTGCTTCATGAATAGACCCCAAAGTACCAATCAATTGGCTCAGAATTGTCGCTTTCAAACACAGCCTGTAACATGCCAGTTTATTGGTTGATACTTTATCTCTCTCCGCTTTATCACTCTCCAAGGCTTAATACATCTGCCTCTTGAGTCGTTTACAATGTTTCTGTTGCGTCACCGGTCCCTTTTCTTGATGCACAGGAAATGATCTATTACTCCTGAGGACTAAAGTTACAAGTTTTTAACTATATTTATCATCCATTTCCTGGGCAGGAAACCACGGACTCATTAGGCCTTTTTATAAAAGACAAACAACCCCCCCCCCCCCTCCCCCCCCGCCACCACCACCACCACCACTAAAATGCAAAGATAAAACTTTTCCAAAAAGGATATCGCGAAGGAAGACGTGTATTTCCTACAGTGAATGTTGTGCCGAATGTATGTTTCTTTCAGTACATCAGACAGATGAGAATGTTCTGTAGCGAGACCTTGCAATCTGGTTGTACGGTACCACGTATATAGAGTAGGGGTGAAATGTGTGTGCACAAGCCATTTATTTCATTGGAGCTTGCAGAATGGATGGTCTGGCTATGCAGCCTATAAAGTCTCTGTAAGCTAGTCACATCATTGACACTAATGGCATGAAGTGGCTCAAAATGGCCACTTCCATTGTGAGTAGTAGGCATGATCCACGAGACCCCAGCTGGGGTTTGCTAGGCGTCCCACACATGGAGGCATACTAAGATGATGACGTGTAATAAGCATTCTATAGTAACCTGTGTCTACCTGACGTTCCTAATACTGGCTTGTGGTATTGTATTTTAGGGGGAGATGTCTCAAAGCTTGGAGAGAGATAATGTACCGACCAATCAATCAGCTCCTAACTGCCATGTTGCAGGCTGTGTTTGAAAATGATAGTAAGGAGCTGATTAAGTGGCACTTTAATCTCTCTACTTTATCTCTCCCCAAGCTTTTGTAAATCTCCCCCTAAGTTCAGTTCTCCCCATATTAAAAGACAAAGTCGTACCATTATCAAGTTTCTAAATTAGTTCTGAGCTTCCATTTAATGTCACGCTGTGCTGTAAAACAGGTGTGTACAGGGGTGGCAATAGATGCAGATTAACAGCTGGAATGGGGGTGAGCCGTCTGGACAGCTGATTCATCTAAATCATTGGAGACCTATTAAACATGTCAGCTTGGATTATCCGCTGCTCTGGTCATATATAGACAATTCCTCTAAGCCTTTGGCCCTCCAGCTGTTCTTGAACTACACATCCCAGCATGCCCTGCAACAGTTTTAGCATGGCCAAATAGCAAAACTGTAGCAAGGCATGCTGGTATGTGTAGCTTAACAGCAGCTGGAGGGCCGAAAGTTCCCCATCCCTGCTCTAAGCCTTGGGTCTTCAACCTGTGGCCCTCCAGCTGCTGTGAGACTACACATCCCAGCATGCCCTGCCACAGTTTTGCTATTAAGGTATGTTAAAACTTAGGCAGGGCATGCTGGGATGTGTAGTTCCACAGCAGCTGGAGGGCCACAGGTTGAAGACCTGTGCTCTAAGCCATAGCACCAAAAAAATGTTCAGTTGCCCAAAACAGAAGGGTCAAGTTGACCCTCTTTACTAGCACATGCCGCCCCCTCTCTTCACAACATGACTTTCACCTGCACTGGCGACTTTTGCAACGTTAGCGTTTCACCTCATGTGTTGTTATCGCTGAGTGACCTCTGCCTTCCCAGCTGATTGCCTTTAGCTATTAATGGTCCTTTAACTTCTGCATTGTGTTAATTTTTTTGCAATCAATTGAATGCTTCACGCTGAGCTGGCGTTGGAGGCTTTCAGCAGACGGTACACTAAGGTGTGATAATGATGTTTCAGAATAAAATTAAAAAAAAAAGTTACTCCTGTGTTTGACTTTTGGAGGATTCGGGCCCCAGGCACTTAACCTCCTGTGTACCTTGACCTGAGTTTGCTTTATCGAATGAACTGTTTTAACTCAAAAAATCTCTTGTTCTGGGAGCTGCGGTGCAGAGTGACACAGGATTAAATTACCCTCGTTTAACTCCCCGGCGCCAGCGTGTGTAAATGCTTGCAACGGGCCGGGTGCCAAGAAACAGACTACCAGCAGAAAGAGGCCATCGTAGGGTTGTTGTTGTTTTTTTTTTACCTCACTTTGTTTTTTTTTTTTTTTTTTTAATTATAAAATTACATGTTGGGTGAGGTCACTGAAACCGCTGCTGTTCGCCGTGCTCCCCTATACCCTTCCCAAACACACAGTAGCCTGCTTACACGGACAATGTGTAGTTTTATACCAGCTACTTGTTCGGCTGTTGAAATGTTATGACCGCCCCTCTCAAAACGAATTCCCTCAATCACCGCGTACAATAGGACTTATTAGACTTAGTAGTACAAAGTTATATTTGCACGAATACGAGTAAAGCCGGACTTAATCGGCTCTCCGTGGCAAAGCATGCTGGGAATGTGTAGCTGCGGGAGAGGGATATTGTCGCCTTGCCCGGCCCAATAAATTAGAGGAGAATCTTAGTGTAGACGGAAGTGTTTTGGCTATTTGGAAATGTTTTAATGTCCTTCCTAGTTTGCATTCAGCAAAACGAAAGCTAAATCGGTCAGTAGTGGCGGCCATTTTGTGGTCTGAACCAATATCTGTGAGAACGTGTTGATTAGTGACATAAATTAATGCGTCAATGAGTTTGTAAGTTCTTGAGATGCATTCTCATGAGCCTACAAAATGGCTACTACCGCTTATGTTGATAGTGTTTCAGGTGATTATTATGACCAGTCTTCGCACCGACGTGGCAATTATTTCCCTCATGTCACACCAGACGGTACAAAACGCTCACCTCTGACTGTTTGTGGAATATCACAGTATAATCCTTATGTAAGGGCTCATTGGCCTTTGCAGGGTGGAAAAATGCTAAACTACGGATTAAGGGGTCAATTCATGAAGCAGTGAAAAGTGTGGAGAAGTCCGCCTGTGGAGAAGTTGCCCATGGCAACCAATCGGCTGCTCTGTACAATTGTATAGTATGCAAATGATAAATGTTACTTCAATGCTGATTGGTTGCCATGGGCAACTTCTCCACTGGCTCACTTCTCCACACTTTTCACTGCTTCATGAATAGACCCCGAAGTATTAAAATTTGTGTATGAGAACGGAGTGTTACCCTTTTGTCAGCCAGAACGCATCTTCGGCTGCACACAACAAGCTGATAAATTAAATATTAATACAAGGTATTTTATTATGTACACCATGTAGAACACGCATCATTGGGTGCATACAGTAATGTACAGATAAAAGGACGGGTGCTGATGGAAATCCCAAATGTCTTAGAGTGATTTTGAGAATGAAACATCAATAATTTGTTCTCTATTCTCTCTCCTAAGTTCTTAGTGCGCTCTTAAATCTGCACTGCCCCCTACTGGAAGTCTGTTTGAAATAACTGCAAGCTACCCCCAACACTCACCAGTACCTACCAGCGGGTCATTACTCAACTGTGGGACTGTGCTGGTGCCCATGGCTCCTCCATTCTGGTTTATCTTCACTTATCAAAGATGACCAACATAGAGGTTATAGATATCATTCTAAGGGGGCGATCCAGTTCTCGGCGATGTGCGGCTGTGCACCTCCCCGAGAATCACAGTGCCCCATCGTCGCACATTCTCCTGCGCTGCTCTGTATGTTGCAAGGGAAAATGTGCGATGTTGGTGGTCGTGAAGTGTCGGCGTTCTGACCGTTTCTCCAACACTTTGCGGCCTTCGCTGCTAATTGAATTGCCCCCTTAGTTTTTATTAGATCATATACAATGGTGTGAACAAGTAAAAGGTTTTATTAGGGTAATTTTTTTTTTTTTTGGATCACTTAACATTCACTGCCACATCACTACAGTTCTCCCAACTGCGTACAGTGGCGGAGAGCTAAACCGCTATTCATAAGTGTCACATTCTTTCTGGTCCAGATTTATCAAACCTTGGAGAGTGCTAAATTGCATGGTGATAAAGCACCAACCAATCAGCTCCTCTCATTTTTCAAACACAGCCTGTAGCATTGCAGTTAGGAGCTGGTTGGTTGGTACTTTATCACCGTGCAATTTATCACTCTCCAAGGCTTGCTAAATCTGGGCCTCTGTGAGAAGCGGAATCTGCTGTTTCATGGACACTCGCTAGGCCCAACAATTGGCCAACCTCTCACTGTAGGCAGTGGCAGGTGGATTTTTATTGTAATTCTTGCAACCATACGGTCAACCGGTGAAATGTCTCATCCTAGTGATGTTCAGGTCAACAAACTAAGAATGGAATGTGTAATAATAGCCTCTGCTGACATTATGTTGGCTATTATGGCGTTTTGGGTGCCATTGTCTTATAATGTAAAGCCCCATTGGTTGAACAAAGAGCGTTCATGGAAATAACCCACAGGTTCTCAAACTTGGTCCTCAGGCCCCCAAACAGTTCATGTTTTCCAGGTCTTCTCACAGAATCACAAGTGTACAAATTCGTTCCACCTGTGGACTTTTTAAAATGTGTCAGTGAGTAACCTGTACACCTGCTAGGTGACCTGGAAAACATGACCTGTTTGGGGTTCTGAGGACAGGGTTTGAGAACCAGTGATGTAAACTAATCTAAAGAAAATTTAAAGCGGCGACACTATGTAAAGCAAAATGCGTTGCACTTTACTTTGTATAGTTTTGCCGCTTTAAATTTCCTGCTTTTAAACACACTGAGAGCAGCAGGTTTTTCATGCCGCTGCTTAGTAAATTTGCTCCTTGGAGTTCACTGTCTCAGCCATCTCAAAAGCTTCTAGCACGTAGATCTTAGACAAAACCCTGTGTTTTTAGATTGATCCTGCTATGAAGGGGACAGAGGACCATTGCTGTGTCTCCATTTTTCACCTACAACTAATTGGCACCAGGTTAGCTAGCAGTACCTATCTGATATTACCTGCTGCAGAGTCTGTAGGCGAAACGCGCCAGTATGCTCCTAGAACCATGGTAGCTAGCAGAATGATCAGCATTGGCACTTTCAACTATTGTATAAATTTATGTTGGTTTCTTCTACACGTATGTCGAATGGATGAACAGGTAGGGGCCCCCTGAAGCTTCCTTTTACACTTTTGACTTTTGCAGATGGAGGAATTCTTCACGTTGCCAAGCATTTTCGCGAACATGTATGTTTTCATGATTCTGTTGCCCTGAATATAGAGGAATAATGATTCTAACTGGACCTAAAACATTTACTGTACATGCTCTTGGCCTTGTAACATCACTGCAGTTAAAACTAAAAAAAAACTCTTTTGAAATTGTACAACGCTAAAAACTTTTATTTTCCCTCAATTAAGCGCCTTAAGAGCAGAACGGAGGGGAGATTGCGATCACGGAGTACTGTGGCGGTAACGGAAAGATGACAAAGCCAGGAAGAGGAAATGAGATGTTCTACTTCCTCTGTCTCTGCCGCAACGTCATTGTCCTCCGTTACTCCGTAGGGCGCCATGATCTAGCTCCGTCTCTGCTCTGGTTGTACAGTCTTATGACGGGAATGGAGGAATAAATATGGCAGATGGCTCATGACCGGAGCCTGATCTAGAATTTAAAGGTTTAAATGGTCTTATTATGTTAAGGGGAAAACGCAGGGTGTGGTATGATTTGTCGACAATCAGAATGTCAGCAATTGACATAGCGTCGACCTGTTCTTTATGCCGACATTCCTAGCCTTAATTTGGTGCGTCGATATTTTGAACACGACGACATTGTAACTACGGGCCTAATTCAGACCTGATCATAGATGTGCGAGAACTCACATCTACAGTCAATTTCTTTGACATGCGGGGGGACGCCCAGCACAGGGCTCTGCGCCGCATACCAGATCCTGCCCCCCCCCTGCACTCATGCAAAAGCATCGCACGGCGGGCCTCCAGTAGTCCGGACCGCGCCTCTAAAATGGACGCCCCCATCCCATCCCCCTCCAGCTCGGCCTTCTCTGCATAACATTTATGAAAAACTGTAAATTTTAAGTTTTTTTTACAAATGTGTTCTTTTCCTACAGTCACTGCCGCAACCGTCACTGGCTACTGCATACCTATAATGTTCTCATCACTGCGGTGTCTGTTATTGTCACTTGTCTCAGCGGCACATCTGTCAGTCTGCAACTTGTGTGTGTTGAATTACACTATTTGTGTAATGGTCTTGTGTGCCTTTTTTTTTTTTTGGAGATCTTTGGGGTCGATTCAATTCTCCGACAGTTGAATAGCGCCGGGAATTAGCTCCAGGTGCTATTCAGTACACCGCCAAGTCACTCAATTGTCGGGAATTCTTCTCTCACCCCCGGGGGATGCGAGAGGAAATCCGACAATAGTGCGGCCGGCGGGAGGCTGATTCTGCCGGGAATTGGCATTGCGGCGGGGAGTTAAGTCGGAGAATGCCCGTTCTCCCGACAAATCCGGGAGAACGTGCATTCGCCGACTTAACTTGAGCTGAATTGAATAGCGACGGGAGCTAATTCCCGGCGCTATTCGACTGTCGGAGAATTGAATCGACCCCTTTGTGTACTGTACCTGTTATGTAGTTTTGAAAACAATCTAACATTACAACGTGCTTAAAAGTCTAATTGCAATGTATTAGACAAGTAGCGAAATGCGTTGCCTTGACCACATTGGCCAATAGGGTTCTCACAGACCATTGCTTGTACAACAGAGGTTGATGAAGACTTCTGAGAAGCTGCCGCAATAGATGTTTGGTGGGCCGCATGCAGCCCATAATCTGCAGTTTGGACAGACTTTTCAAGGTGTGGCGGCTGGTTTAACGTGGGTCCTTTCTCATTCGTGATCTGTCTCCCCTAACGAACTCTTGCAGCGTCTGTGCCGATCTGTTATCGCTTTGCTGAAACACCGTGTCCGTTCTTCACCCGTGCGGGGATGGTTAGTCATCACTGCTTTACAGATGGACTGTAATGAGCACAGCTGCCACTTTAAATGTGTAAGACTGTTGTGTAGAACATCAGTTTGCGAACAAGCGTCCATCAATTTGGTGATCAGCCAAGTGGAAAGAGATGTTGACGCCTGTGTGCTCTCCACAGCGAGTCCTGTTTACCAGATCCCATGGACTTGTGATTAAACCACCCTCCCACGGTGAAGCCGGCCGTTTTCTTTCGACGGAACCAATATTCTTGAGCGTGCAGCCTATGAATTAATTGGGAATGACACTGTACAACGGGTATGGATTAAAAGGTAACCAGTGTCCAGATAGACAGTCGACGCTAGAAGGTCGACACAAGTTTTTTTGCGTTAGTTTAACTCTAACCCTCCCCCTGGTGCCTAACCCTAAATATCTTAGAAAAATCATGTGTCAACCTTTTGAATGTTGACTATTTAACTCTATGTTCCATCTGGATACTGTAACTACACCCAGCACCACATGTGTGTTGATCACACTGTTGATACCCCAGTTCTTATGTGCCATAGTTGGTGCTCCCGGATGGTTGCCCTGTGGCACAGACCCCTTCACCACTTCTTGCTGTGCTGCTGCATTATGATGTAAGTCAGGCCCACCTCTCCCATTGTAGAAGTCTGCTGAGCAGTAGATTCTGCCCCGAATCTCCTCACTCCTGCGAGAATGCCGTGCTCCACTGACCAATCAGTGGACCCTGTCAGCTCTCCCGCAGGACGCAGGAGATTAATATCACTTTGCTCCGTTACTGCGAGATAGGTTGCAGATAGAAGACATACAATTTGAGCCATCAATGCTTCGTGAAACGTTCTCCTTCCAGTTTGCTTAGGAGGTCAATCAGAAGAGGTTACAATTAGCTCTTAATTTAAATATGGATTTTTTTTATTCTAGTACAGATTTGTTGGAGGTTATTCTTTATTCCATTTATTATTATTATTATTACTATTATTTCTTTTATTTTATGTATTCTTTTAAACCCTTTGCCGCTTCCTCCTCAAGCTTTTTGTAGTAGTTTTGTCTTTTAAGAAGCAATACGCATTGTATTGCTGTATAAGATTGACGCCGGATTAAGGGCCCCATACACTAGAATCATATGTCTTGAGGCTGAAGTCGGAGGCGATTTCCCTTGAACTCTCCCGGGAGCTTCCCAGGAGTGGTTCCACACGATTCCATACGATTTGGTACATTTTGCATGCGATATATCGTATGCGATCCAAGCCATGCCTGCGGGAACAGACATATCACGAGTGCAGCAGTAACGATCTAGGGGAGCCGATCCGACCCTCACGGGAACGCGCATCGGATACACCTCCAAAATGCCCGATTTCACCCGATATATCGGCCCGAATGCCCGAAATTGGATGAAATCGGGCATTATCGTTCTAGTGTATGGGGCCCTTGACACAGTATAGATCTGGCTCTCACCAATTGACCTTTAAACCCTGAAAAAGGCTTGAAATATTGTTTCCAGCAAAGGTCCAGCAAACAAATTTAAAAAAAAATTAAATACCCTGTCTGTCTACCCCTCCCCTTTAGAATGTAAGCTCTCACGAGCAGGGCCCTCTTCCCTCATGTGCTTATCCTTTGTCTTACTTTAATAATCTTCAACTGCACCACATCCAGCAGTCTTCTGCCACCTGATACTTATTCCAGTGTCATCTGCTGATGTAACTATATTTAGTTGCTGTTTTCCTGTTTGATTATTTGTTTATGTACTCTGTAATTGGGCGCTGCGGAACCTTCGTGGCGCCATATAAATAAAGGATAATAATAAATAATGATAAAATTAATCACTGCCTAGATACAGCAGTTACCAAATACACCCAAGTGACCAGTGATCCTGTGAAGAATTCCCCATCTGCAGATTCCTTGTTTAATCGGTTTCCCTTGTGTTTTTGGCCGAGTGTCACAAGGCGTTGGGGGGTCCCTTCCTGTTTTCTCTAACCCTTGTTTCCACCTACTAATGTGTTGTCACTGTCTCCCCCTAGTGAAGAAGAGAAGGAGCTGGCATCGACATGATTACACGGAGGCAGATGATGGTTCAAAGCCAGTCCAGGCTGGAACGAGGACTTTCGTACAGCAGCTGCGAGCGCGATCCTTCCCCAGGTACGTACGGTGACGCCAGTATTCAAGGGCTGGGGTAACCGGTCTGTTCTGCACCGGCTTCCGGTGCTAAGTCGCCCAAGGGTGCAGTTACCTTGAGATACTGTGTTACTTTAAAAAAAAATATTACAGGGTGTTTATGGAAACAAAAACTTACCAATTAAATTTGCTGTAATGACCAGCAGAGAGCGCTCTCCTTTCCAAACCCTCTGTTCATAAGTGGCTTCCAAAAGCTAGGAATGACCTGTCTACTTAGAACGTTTGATAAATCTCCCCCCCCTTGAGTTTTGGCCAGGGCATTGTGATCTTAAGCTGTGCCACATTGTTGAACCTCTTAAAATAATTTTAACGCGGTGACTTTTGCAGCGCCGATGAGATTCTGTTGCGGATGAATGGCAGCCAGCTGACGCAGAGGTACTTGGAAAAGCATGGATTTAATCAACCGATTATGGTGCCGCAGCTGGACGACCTAGGTCTCAGACTACCACCTCCCAAGTTCTCAGTGATGGATGTGGAGCGCTGTGTCGGTAAGGATTTTACTTTATGCAACAAGCTGGGAGTAGTCACTCTCTCTTAGTAACTTTCATTTTTCTGTGAATGATCTGTACATCATTGTTCTGTTGCCATTTTTTTTATATATCTCCAGCATGCTTACAGTTGGTCATATGGGCATGCGCTATTCTGCATTGTATACTTACTGTACTATTGCCAATGAGCGACACATGTTATATAACAGAATAATGTCTTCAGTCGCAGCAAAAGATAGTATGAGGCATAAACAGCCCACACTGGTATGTACAGGAGGTGTATAGTGAAGGCGGCAGCTGATTGGTCCAGGTGACATGCAATTAACTTTCACCTTCACTACACACCGTTTGCTCGTTGCTGTATAAACCTCGCCTCCATATTACTCTATATGGGAGAAGGGGACGCTAAAAACACATTTTACACCTCCAGTTTATTCGCCCTTTAATGGATAAATACAGTTTTGTGGCTCTCATCGTCCTGTCACAGGCCCAGCCACAACCCACTTGTCCTCTAGTTTAAAACGTAGCGCCTAATGCAGGCCTGATCGCTCATCTGCAAATTTGCAGAGATGTGCAATCGGATAGTCGCCGTCCAGACCGTGAAGATCCGCCCCGTGCAAGTCTGTGTACGCTGTGTGGAATGCTTTGCAAACGCCGGTCTGCTGCAAATCCGTTTGCAACTCACTCACCATCAAATGGTTCTTCCAGTCTATGCAGTCTGTGTGTAGCCCAGGACCTACTCCTACAATGCAAAAGAATCAGGCTGATCGGGGCCGGAGCTGACGTCACACACCCTCCCTGAAAACGCTTGGGCACGCCTGCCTTTTTCCAGACACTCCCAGAAAATGGCCAGTTACCACCCCCCAAACGTCCGCTTCCTGTCAATCAATCTGCGTACTCCTAGAGATCGCATTATGATCCGTACGCATGGCCAGTCGTTCGTTAATCGTCTGCTTTCAGGTCTGAATTAGTCCCTTAGTCGTATACACACACATTTACAAGTAAGAGTGCCCAGAAAAAGAATCATCGTCTCTATCCTATTGTCTGCAGTACTGTACGCTGGCTCTAGGGAGCACCGCCAACCATATTTTGCCAAAAAAAAGAATTTTTTTTTATAGATTGGTGTTTTTTTGTTTTGTTTTTTTTTTCCTTTCATTTTTTTGTCTTTCTTTTTTACAACTTCGTCGTCCTCACATTCATTGCCTTCCCACACAAAGGAATATTGCTGGTAATTGTGTCTAGTCGCTAAGTGTCCGCTGTAGCGTCTTTGGGACAGATGTGAGCCGTGTCTGAGATATAATTATACGCCGTTATCTGAACCGCACATTATATGAGAGCTGCTCGTTCAGTGCCGTAGTGGGACCTTCGCAGCATTAATCTGCAATATGTTCCCCCCCGCTCACTCTGTGCTTTACCCAGGTCCAGAAAGCCAGACTTTGTAATCTGCGTTTGGCTGCTTTCCCATTGCAATTTGTCCCGCTTATAAAGCCTGGAACATGATTCCACCTCATACTTGTTTATCTGTGTTTTATCGATGCAATTATTTGAAACGTCAAACGTGATTCTGGCATGGGTGTAGAGAGGGCAGCAGATGGCGCAATGCCCGTGGGTGAGGGGGACACTCATGTTGATGGGAGATGTGTTCAGATCAGGTAGCCCTGCTGCTGAGAGATTTGCGTAGGGTGATCTGTATCCAGGAGACTATTAAAATAAGGGTTGTAGCTGTCTGTCTGATTCGTCACTGTTTTCCGTATGTGACATCTCCATTGAGTTCTGTTTGTGTTCAGCTACCAGGCTTCAACTTGTATCTGTTTTCCTTGACAACTTTGTAAGTTGTCAGAGTGTAACGAGAATGCTTCGTACCCCGTTGTGTCTTTTAGATTGCAGGTTCCTTTATTTAGTTGGTAGCTTGTATATTGGGGTTTATCTGTCTATTACACTAGAGCCATCGCCAGTGTTTCATTGTGTGTTCATAGAGAGACTAGTATGTAAGACTTCCTGTTTGGTTTGTGTGTGGCAAGGGTTAGCAGTACAAAAGCAATTCTCTATCTTTTGGTGGTGTGTATTTGACCTCATAAAGTACCAGTAAAGTTTCTGTTAGCAAAAAAATTGTTTTTGGTTTTAGTACAAATAGTTAATTACGGTTTCGTTTCATCCACTGGGTCTCCGGTGGCTATAATATACTGCGCTGTACTCTGACCTAAGCGTACCGGCTGGGCTGGTTTGGAATCGTGAGCTTGTGATGCTCATTGAGGTTTTGTCACCTGCTGAGCAGCTGAGCAATAAGAGTAGAAGTGAAAGCAGCGTTGGGCTGCTTCCGCCATCTTGGACACTGGCGAATTGGGCAGTACCATACAAATATAAGTTTGGGTTGGTTTCTTATTGGAGTTATCCTTTAATTCAGTGTTTGTCAAACTTGGCCTTCAGGGCACCCTAACAGTCCAGGTTTTCAGGATATCCATTATTAAACACAGATGACTTAATTTTTTTTTTTTTTGTTAAGCGAAAGCGCTCATTTCGTGATTGTTTCCCTTCAAAACAAACCTCACTCTCCAAACAAAACTATGTGAAATCTGTTTCCTCTAAATGAAACCTGTCTTGAGTCTATTAATAAAATCCTTTGCCGGTGTTGACTTGTTTAACCCTTTCTCCCCAGGTGGGGACAAGATCATTGATGTCATCGATGTGGCGCGGCAAGCCGACAGCAAGATGAAGCTGCGGAACTTTGTGAAATACTTTATGAACCCCGAGCGACCCAAAGTATTAAATGTCATCAGCCTGGAGTTCTCAGACACCAAGTGAGTGAACCAGTACCGAGTGCTAGAACTAGCGTTGCAGTATGTTGGCATGGATGTACCATATGCTGTTGGCGAAAGTGGACCAAGAGATTAAAGAGATGGGGCGGTATGTAATGAAGTCTGAAATCGGCAGCCGTGTGGGATGCCGGCCAAACTCGGACATTTCTTAAAGGTGCAATCATGTACAAGGCTAAACCATGCTACACCATGTTTTTTTTTTAATGTCTCTTAAATGCTTATATGACCCTTCCAATGCATTTTTCCTGTGGGATTTAGTTTGATTATGCCTGGCCTTCTGTGGAGTAATATGGTTTAGTTTGGTTGCTATTGGTAACGGTCACTGCCATGCAGATTTTGAACGGTCTGGACCGCCCCTTAAACGTTGTCCTGTCTGGGCAACACACTCTCCGTCACTTGCATGCCAGACCAGTAGATGGCGCTCTGAGATCTCTGGCTCCAATGTATGGATTCCAGTGATGGCATCGGTGTGCTGTAACCACTTGGCGGGCTACTCCCGCACACCGCTTCCCTTGCTTTTGCCGTTTTAGGGTTTCACATCTGGTTTATTAGGGCCGTTAGGTAGATTTACCTTCTCTTGTGTTTCCAGGATGGCGGATCTGGTTAAAGTGCCAGACATCAGTAAAAAACTTTCTTGGGTAGAGAACTACTGGCCTGATGACTCTGTCTTCACAAAGCCCTTTGTTCAGAAGTATTGCCTGATGGGGGTGGAAGACAGCTACACCGACTTTCACATAGACTTCGGTGGCACCTCTGTCTGGTATCACGTCCTGTGGGTGAGTAATTGGGCTTTTAATAAATGTGTTATATAGTATTGCTAGTAAATGGTATCTAAACTAGTAGCATCTCTGTCGTATACAGCAACAAATTTGTTTTTAAAACTGTAAGAATAACAGAGATTCTTACACAGGAGCTGTATCGAGCAAACAACTGCTTAGGGGGAGATTTATCAAAGTTTGGAGAGGATGTACCAGCCAATGAGCCTCTGTCACTTACAGACTGTGGTTGAAAAATGACAAGAGCTGTTTGGTACTTTTATGTCTTTCCACTTTATTTCTCTCCAAGCTTGGATAAATCTCCACCTTATTTTCTTTCTCACCCATAGGGGACACTGGAGTTAGTACCATGGGGTATAGATGGGTGATCAGTCGAGCCGACACTTTAAAATCTTAACACACAGTGCAACTTAGTATATTTTCTATGATTGCAAAAGATTCCAATGTGGGATGTGGCTAACCCTTCCTCATCCTCCCCCTTTTTCATCTCTCCTCCTCCTTCCTCATCAACCCTCCTCCTTCCTCATCAACCCTCCTCCTCCTTTCTCATCCCTCCTCTTCCTTCCTCATCTCTCCTCTTCCTTCCTCATCTCTCCTCCTCCCCTTTCCTCATGTCTCCTCCTCCCCTTTCCTCATGTCTCCTCCTCCCCCCTTCCTCATCTCTCCTCCTCCCCCCTTCCTCATCTCTCCTCCTCCCCCCTTCCTCATCTCTCCTCCTCCCCCCTTCCTCATCTCTCCTCCTCCCCCCTTCCTCATCTCTCCTCCTCCCCTTTCCTCATCTCTCCTCCTCCCCCCTTCCTCATCTCTCCTCCTCCCCTTTCCTCATGTCTCCTCCTCCCCTTTCCTCATGTCTCCTCCTCCCCCCTTCCTCATGTCTCCTCCTCCCCCCTTCCTCATGTCTCCTCCCCTTTCTCATCTCTTCTCCTCCTCCCCCTTTCTCATCTCTTCTCCTCCTCCCCCTTTCTCATCTCTTCTCCTCCTCCCCCTTTCTCATCTCTTCTCCTCCTCCTCCCCCTCCTCCCCCTTTCTCATCTCCTCCCCCTTTCTCATCTCCTCCTTCCCCTTTCTCATCTCCTCCTTCCCCTTTCTCATCTCCTCCTTCCCCTTTCTCGTCTCCTCCTTCCCCTTTCTCGTCTCCTCCTTCCCCTTTCTCATCTCTTCCTTCCCCTTTCTCATCTCTTCTCCTCCTCCCCCTTTCTCATCTCTTCTCCGCCTTCCCCTTTCTCATCTCTCCCCCCCCCCCCCCTTCATCTTCCTCATCTCTCCTTCCCCGATTCTTCAGCTCTACTCCCCTTAGACCCGAGCACTCTTGGCCTGGAGATGGGGCAAATTGCAGTCCATTGATTAATAGGATCTTTGCTCTCCCTCTCACATTGTACTCCAGCTCATCTCAGTCTCATCTCAGGATGCTATCAGCGATTGACTGATAGCAGCTAATTCCTGTCTTAAACATAAACTCTGATTGACTGAAGGAGAACAAATGAGCATGCTATGTAGGCTGGTACGGGGGTGCACAGGTAGCCCAGTTTTCCCTCCCCTTAATACATCTGGCTCTGCAGTGACCAGTTGGTCGCCGTGATCCTTACGGCTCACTCTGATACCCGCGTGGATTGTTCGGGCTCATGAAACGCCCAAATGTCAGATTGCAGGACTGAACCCCCTGACGTCACGCTTGCACAGTTGAGAACAACAAATGAAGGGATGATACTCTGTATACTGGCATATGGTGGATCCGTTCACTGAGCACTTGTGTTAATCTGCAGGGGGAGAAGATCTTCTACTTGATAAAGCCCACAGACGAGAACCTGGCACTGTACGAATCGTGGAGCTCCTCGGTTACCCAAAGCGAGGAGTTCTTTGGGGACAAGGTGGACAACTGTTACAAGTGTGTGGTGAAGCAGGGGCACACACTCTTTGTACCAACAGGTAAATGGGTTTTCTGATATTCTACTGGTTTCATTGGTTTGAGTTGGGTCACAGTCTGCGATGAAGGTTTAGTATAGAATACATGGATTCCTCTGCACAAGCCCCTTATTGACCAACGCCTGAGACATGTCCTGTCTTTAGGGCCCTCAGAGATAGAAATTAGCTGCACAGGCTCAGTGTGGTTGAGGATTATTCCGAGTAAGACAGCAAAAAGAAACATCAAGACGTTTATTTAGCCATCCGTCTTTATCTAATGATTATTGCATTTGGCTACGTTGGTGATTTGACCTGCGAGAAGTCGCATTGGAAATTGCTGACTCCCCTGTAGGACTTGGTCAACGTATAAGACACTCCTTGTAAAACGAGCTGTGGATCTTCCACATTGTCGTCGGAGAACATCGCACATGTAGCCAGTCTCTTGGTAGCTTGGCTATTACAGCAGACAGATCTCTAGGGATAGTGCCATAGGCTCCCGTAATTGCGGATTTAATATATATTCTTATGTGGTTGCAGGCTGGATTCACGCTGTCCTCACGTCTCAGGATTGCATGGCCTTTGGCGGGAACTTTCTGCACAACCTAAACATTGGCATGCAACTCAGGTGAGTCTACGTCTGGATTATTACGCTTGTAAGTATTCTATTTGGCAATACCTACCGCGTGTGCCAGGCCACTGCCGTTCCTTCTCACCAGATGTGCAACAAGCCCCTCCCCCATTCTGAAATTTTATTAGAGATTATTGGGAGGATAAAATTAAGTTTTCCTTTTTTTAAACCCTTAATTTACAAATTGATTGTTGCGTTACCTGACCAGGACAGATGTCTCTTTCACAGGTGTTATGAGATGGAAAAAAGGCTGAAGACCCCTGATCTCTTCAAGTTCCCTTTTTTTGAGGCTATTTGTTGGTTTGTGGCCAAAAATCTACTTGAAACATTGAAAGGTAAATTCCTCCTCCTTTTTCTCTAGAGCTCACGCCTCTACAAATGTTGCTGTAGTTGATTCTAGGACATAGAATCAAATTGCTGTGTGCTGGTGTAAATTGCGAATTGTTTTTGACGGTTAATTGTTTTCTACAATGTCACAACCTTGTTCCAACAAAGAAAGAAGTAACGTTTTGTAGTGAATGGGAGGGAAGTTTGGGTGCACAGACCACCGGATTGTGACGCTGAATAGGGCAGTTAGATTGTAATGCAAACACGTGATAGAGGGTTTTCAAAATAATATATCTGTAGTTGCGCACTTCTTTCTAAATTCCCATCACCACTGTGCTAAAACCTGATTTGGATTTCACTTTCCTTCCTTTAGAGCTAAGAGAAGATGGTTTCCATCCTCCAAACTATTTAAAGCACGGCGTGAAAGCGTTAATTACTGCTCTGAAGAGCTGGATGAAAAAAGAGGTGAGAGTCATTTTATTTCTCTAACGTCCTAGAGGATGCTGGGACTCCGTAAGGACCATGGGGATAGACGGGCTCCGCAGGAGACATGGGCACTTTAAGAAAGACTTTGACTCTGGGTGTGCACTGGCTCCTCCCTCTATGCCCCTCCTCCAGACCTCAGTTTGATACTGTGCCCAGAGGAGCTGGGTGCATTTCAGGAGCTCTCCTGAGTTTCCTGTAAGAAAGCATTTTTGTTAGGTTTTTTATTTTCAGGGAGCCTTCTGGCAACAGACTCCCTGCATCAAGGGACTGAGGAGAGAGAAACAGACCCACTGCTCTGAGTTTCAGGGCTCTATTTCTTAGCCTACTGGACACCATTAGCTCCAGAGGGAGTCAGAACACAGGTCTTACCCTGGAGTTCGTCCCGGAGCCGCGCCGCCGTCCTTCTCACAGAGCCGGAAGATAGAAGCCGGGTGAGTATGAGAGGAAAAGATCTTCAGAGGCGGCAGAAGACTTCATTGATCTTCACTGAGGTAACGCACAGCAGTGCAGCTGTGCGCCATTGCTCCCATACACCTCACAAACGGCAGTCACTGTAAGGGTGCAGGGCACAGGGGGAGCGCCCTGGACAGCAATATAAACCTCCTATTTGGCAAAAGAGAGCATATATACAGCTGGACACTGTATATATGCATGAGCCCCCGCCAATTTTACACTTTTAGCGGGACAGAAGCCCGCGGCCGAGGGGGCGGGGCTTCTCCCTCAGCACTCACCAGCGCCATGTTTTTCTCCACAGCACCGCTGAGAGGAAGCTCCCCTGACTCTCCCCTGCTTATACCACGGTAGAAGAGAGGGTTTTAAAGAAGAGGGGGGGCACATAATTCGGCGCAGATAAGCATAACAGCGCTACGGGGAAAACATTAAATTGCTGTGTTTTTCCTGGGTTATATTGCGCTCGGGTGTGTGCAGGCATACTCTCTCTCTCTCTGTCTCTCCAAAGGGCCTTAAGTGGGGGAACTGTCTTCAGAAGAGCATTCCCTGAGTGTGTGGTGTGTCAGTACGTGTGTGTCGACATGTCTGAGGTAAAAGGCCCTCCTAAGGAGGAGATGGAGCAAATGTGTGTGTGTGTGTGTGTGTGGTGTCTCCGTCGACAACGCCGACACCTGATTGGATATGTGAAATTAAGTGCTAAGATGAATTTATTACACAAAAGTTTAGAGAACAGACAGGGAATCTACCCATGTCTGTCCCTATGTCACAGAGACCTTCAGAGTCTCACAACGCTCACTATCCAAAATAATAGACACAGATATCGACACGGAGTCTGACTCCAGTGTCGACTAAGATAATGCAAAGTACAGCCAAAACTGGCAGAAAAGTATTCAATATATGATTATTGTAATATAAGATGTTTTGCATATCACTGATGACTCATCTGTCCCTGACACGAGGGTACACATGTTTAAGGGGAAGAAAGCTGAGGTAAATTTCCCTCCTCTCATGAAGAAAAAGAGCGGGAATCTCCAGACAAGAAGCTGCAGCTTCCCAAAAAGAATTCTCAGGGAGTATCCTTTCCCTAATGGGGCCAGGGAATCTTCCCCTAGGGTGTACAAGGCATTGACACGTTTACCCAAAAAGGTAGCGCTGACTTTACAGCTATCCTCATTGATCCTGCAGATAGCATGCAGTAAAAGTACTTTGAAGTCCATTTACACACATTCTGGTACACTACTCAGACCGGCGATTGTGTCTGCATGGGTTTATTAGGCTGTAGCAGCGTAGACAGATATCTTATCAGCGGAGATTGAAACCCTAGATCAGGATACCATGTTATTGTCCCTAGTATGTGTGTGTGTGTATATATATATATATATATATGTATGTAAAAGATGTTGTCATATATATATATATATATATATATATATATATATGACATGCTCAAAGGGACGTTAGTCTATTGGGTTCTAGAGTCAACGCTATGTCGATTTCTGCTAGACGTGTCCTGTGGAACATGCAATGGACAGGTGATGCCGACTAAAGAGGGATAGGGAGTTGTTGCCTTACAAGGGTGAGGAATTGTTCGGAGAGGGCCTCTCGGATCTCGTCTCCACGGCTACGGCAGGTAAATCAATTTTTTTGCCATATATTCCCTCACAATCTAAGAAAGCGCCTCATTATCAAATGCAGTCCTTTCGTTCCAATAAAAACAAGAGAGCACGTGGATCATCCTTTCTTGCCAGAGGTAAGGGCAGAGGGAAAAAGCTGCACAACACAGCTAGTTCCCAGGAACAGAAGTCCTTCCCGGCCTCTGCTAAATCCACCGCATGACGCTGGGGCTCCCCTGAGGGAGTCAGCTCCTGCGGGGGCACGTCTTCGACTGTTCAGCCACGTCTGGGTCCACTCACAGTGGATCCATGGGCAATAGAAATTGTTTCCCAGGGTTACAAGCTGGAATTCGAAGAAGTGCCTCCTCGACGGTTTTTCAAATCGGCCCTACCGAAACAACCCCTGGAAAGGGAGATAGTGTTACATGCGATTCACAAATTGTGTCTGCAACAAGTGGTGGTAGAGGTTCCCCTGCTTCAAAGAGGGCAGGGGTACTACTCAACTCTGTTTGTGGTTCCGAAACCGGACGGTTCGGTCAGACCCATTTTAAATTTAAAATCCCTGAACCTTTACTTAAAATGGTTCAAATTCAAGATGGAATCACTCAGGGCGGTTATCGCCAGCCTAGAAGGGGGAGATTTTTTGTTTTCTCTGGACATAAAGAATGCATACCTGCATGTCCCCATATATCCTCCTCATCAGGCGTTCCTGAGAATTGCGGTACAGGATTGTCATTACCAATTTCAGACGTTTCCATTTGGGCTTTCCTCGGCCGCGAGAATTTTCACCAAGGTAATGGCGGAAATGATGGTGCTCCTGCGCAAGCAGGGTGTCACAATTATCCCGTACTTGGACGATCTCCTCATAATTCACTTTCACTGAATGTGTTACAGCGACACGGCTGGATTCTCAATATTCCAAAGTCGCAGCTGAATCCTACAACTCGTCTGCCCTTCTTGGGCATGATTCTGGACACAGACCAGAAAAGGGTTTTTCTTCCGAAGGGAAAAGCGCAGGAACTCATGACTCTAGTCATGAACTTGTTGAAACCAAAACAAGTCTCTGTACATCATTGCACTCAAGTTCTGGGAAAGATGGTGGCAACATACGAAGCCATTCCATACGGCAGATTCCATGTAAGGGCCTTCCAACGGAACCTATTGGACAAATGGTCCGGGTCGTATCTGCAATTGCATCAGCGGATCACCCTGTCCCCCAGGGCCAGAGTATCTCTCCTGTGGTGGCTAAACAGTGCTCACCATCTAGAGGGCCGTAGGTTCGGCATTCAGGACTGGATCCTGGTGACCACGGACGCGAGCCTCCAAGGTTGGGGAGCGGTCGCACAGGGAAGAAATTTCCAAGGACTTTGGTCAAGTCAAGAGACTTGTCTTCACATCAACATCCTGGAACTAAGGGCCATATACAACGCCCTACGTCAAGCGGAGATCTTACTTCGCAATCGACCAGTTCTGATCCAGTCAGACAACATCACCGCAGTAGCTCATGTAAACCACCAAGGCGGTACAAGGAGCAGAGTGGCAATGACGGAAGCCACCAGAGTTCTTCGCTGGGCGGAGAATCATGTAAGCGTTCTGTCAGCAGTGTTCATTCCGGGAATGGACAACTGGGAAGCAGACTTCCTCAGCAGACACGCTCTGCATCTGGGAGAGTGGGGACTTCATCAGGAAGTCTTCGCGTAGATTGCATGTCGGTGGGGACTACCCCAAATAGACATGATGGCATCACGTCTCAACAAAAAGCTACAAAGGTATTGCGCCAGGTCAAGAGACCCTCAGGCGGTAGCTGTGGACGCCCTAGTGACACCGTGGGTGTTCCAGTCGGTATATGTGTTTCCTCCTCTTCCTCTCATACCCAAGGTGTTGAGGATAATAAGAAAGAGAGGAGTGAGAACAATTCTCATTGTTCCAGATTGGCCACGGAGGACCTGGTATAAGGATCTGCAAGAAATGCTCACAGAAGATCCGTGACCTCTTCCTCTAAGGCAGGACTTGTTACAACAAGGTCCCTGTCTGTTCCAAGACTTACCACAGCTGCGTTTGACGGTTGAACGCCGGATCCTAGCGGAAAAAGGTATTCCGGATGAGGTCATTCCTACGCTAATATAGGCTAGGAAGGACGTGACATCTAAACATTATCACCGAATATGGAGAAAATATGTTTCTTGGTGTGAGGCCAGGAATGCTCTAACGGAAGAATTCCACCTGGGCCGTTTTCTTCACTTCCTACAAACTGGAGTGAATTTAGGCCTAAAATTAGGCTCCATTAAAAGTTCAGATTTCGGCCTTTTCCATTTTCTTTCAAAAGGAATTGGCCTCATTACCTGAAGTACAGACTTTTGTGAAGGGAGTACTGCATATTCAGCCTCCTTTTGTACCTCCGGTGGCTCCTTGGGACCTTAACATGGTGTTAAGTTTCCTTAAGTCACATTGGTTTGAACCACTTAAGACAGTGGAGTTGAAATATCTCACCTGGAGGGTGGTCATGTTGTTAGCCTTGGCTTCGGCTAGGCGAGTTTCGGAATTGGTGGCTTTATCACATAAAAGCCCCTATCTGGTTTTCCATATGGATAGAGCGGAATTGCGGACCCGTCCTCAATTCCTGCCTAAGGTGGTCTCATCCTTTCATATGAACCAACCTTTTGTCGTGCCTGTGGCTACGCGTGACTTGGAGGATTCCGAGTCCCTTGATGTGGTCAGGGATTTGAAAATTTACGTGGCCAGAACGGCTAGGATCAGAAAAACAGAAGCACTGTTTGTCCTGTATGCAGCCAACAAGGTTGGCGGCCCTGCTTCAAAGCAGACTATTGCTCGCTGGATCTGTAACACGATTCAGCAGGCGCATTCTATGGCAGGATTGCCGTTACCAAAATCGGTTAAGGCCCATTCCATTAGGAAGGTGGGCTCTTCTTGGGCGGCTGCCCGAGGGGTCTCGGCACTACAGCTGTGCCGAGCTGCTACTTGGTCGTGGTCAAACAACTTTGCAAAGTTCTATAAGTTTGATACCCTGGCTGAGGAGGACCTCCTGTTTGCTCAATCGGTGCTGCAGAGTCATCCGCACTCTCCCGCCCGTTTGGGAGCTTTGGTATAATCCCCATGGTCCTTACGGAGTCCCAGCATCCTCTAGGACGTTAGAGAAAATAAGATTTTAAACCTACCGGTAAATCTTTTTCTCGTAGTCCGTAGAGGATGCTGGGCGCCTGTCCCAAGTGCGGACTACTTCTGCAAGACTTGTATGTAGTTATTGCTTACATAAGGGTTATGTTATAGTTTCATCGGTCTTGGACTGATGCTATGTTGTTTTTCATACTGTTAACTGGGTAGTATATCACAAGTTATACGGTGTGATTGGTGTGGCTGGTATGAATCTTGCCCTTGGATTACAAAAATCCTTTCCTTGTACTGTCTGTCTCCTCTGGGCACAGTTTCTCTAACTGAGGTCTGGAGGAGGGGCATAGAGGGAGGAGCCAGTGCACACCCAGAGTCAAAGTCTTTCTTAAAGTGCCCATGTCTCCTGCGGAGCCCGTCTATCCCCATGGTCCTTACGGAGTCCCAGCATCCTCTACGGACTACGAGAAAAAGATTTACCGGTAGGTTTAAAATCTTATTTTTTACATGCAGTGTTTATAAACCAAATGCAGATTTATAATAGTATTTTTTTTTTCATGAAATCACTTAGATGCCTTTGCATGGAAAGCAAAGAACATTGATATATTGAGTTAAATGCCGTACTGTGTCTTGTAATTATATAATTGTCTATTTATAGCTTAATAGTGTGTAATGCACTGCTAGGTGGAAATCCCTGGGCTGGGGAACCAGGTAGGCCACGCCAAAGCGGTCTCTTCCTGTCCCTGTCGTTGGTTATAATGAGGACACTGTGGAATTAAAGAGAACTTTGCCCTTATCTGACCCTCCTGTGTCTCCTCTTTCTCCAGTCTGTAGCAGAACATGCGTTTGAGATCCCAGAGAACATCAGACCCGGGAATCTTATTAAAGAGTTATCTAAAGTGATTCGCTCTGTTGAGGTAAGAGCTCTGCGCCAGAAGCATTTGGCTGCTTTATTAATTGTATGAGTTTTATAACTTAATAATATAAATTGTAACCGTACTGCAATGATAAATCAAAAACGGGATGCATGATTAACAAAAGATGATTAACAAAATTGCTACATATGATAGCCTGGCTGTTTCTAAGATCTGATGCATAAAATAAGTGTCTCTACTTTGTATACGTCTTCCTGATTACTGGTGCAATTGTTAGGAAGCTGTGTCAGTAGCACGCCACTGACGCTTGGTTTACATGACATATCTAGTGCACCACTGACAATCGGGTTAGATGACATCACTAGCACACCACTGATGCTTGGGCTAGATTACATCACTAGCACACCATTGATGCTTGGGCTAGATTACATCACTAGCGCACCATTGATGCTTGGGCTAGATTACATCACTAGCGCACCATTGATGCTTGGGTTAGATTACATCACTAGCGCACCATTGATGCTTGGGTTAGATGACATCACTAGCGCACCATTGATGCTTGGGTTAGATGACATCACTAGCGCACCATTGATGCTTGGGTTAGATGACCTCACTAGCGCACCATTGATGCTTGGGTTAGATGACATCACTAGCGCACCATTGATGCTTGGGTTAGATGACATCACTAGCGCACCATTGATGCTTGGGTTAGATGACATCACTAGCGCACCATTGATGCTTGGGTTAGATGACTACTAGCGCACCATTGATGCTTGGGCTAGTTGACATCACTGTCACACTATTAATGCTTGAGTAAGATGACATCACTACACTGACACTTGGGTTAGATGACATCACGAGCGCACCATTGATGCTTGGGCTAGATGACATCACTAGCACACCATTAATGCTTGAGTTAGATGACATCACTACACTGACACTTGGGTTAGATGACATCACTAGCGCACCATTGATGCTTGGGTTAGATGACCTCACTAGCGCACCATTGATGCTTGGGTTAGATGACCTCACTAGCGCACCATTGATGCTTGGGTTAGATGACCTCACTAGCGCACCATTGATGCTTGGGTTAGATGACATCACTAGCGCACCATTGATGCTTGGGTTAGATGACATCACTAGCGCACCATTGATGCTTGGGTTAGATGACCTCACTAGCGCACCACTGACGCTTGGGTTAGATGACCTCACTAGCGCACCACTGACGCTTGGGTTAGATGACCTCACTAGCGCACCACTGACGCTTGGGTTAGATGACCTCACTAGCGCACCATTGATGCTTGGGTTAGATGACATCACTAGCGCACCATTGATGCTTGGGTTAGATGACATCACTAGCACACCATTGATGCTTGGGTTAGATGACATCACTAGCGCACCATTGATGCTTGGGTTAGATGACATTACTAGCGCACCATTGATGCTTGGGCTAGTTGACATCACTGTCACACTATTAATGCTTGAGTTAGATGACATCATTACACTGACACTTGGGTTAGATGACATCACGAGCGCACCATTGATGCTTGGGCTAGATGACATCACTAGCACACCATTAATGCTTGAGTTAGATGACATCACTACACTGACACTTGGGTTAGATGACATCACTAGCGCACCATTGATGCTTGGGTTAGATGACCTCACTAGCGCACCATTGATGCTTGGGTTAGATGACCTCACTAGCGCACCACTGACGCTTGGGTTAGATGACCTCACTAGCGCACCACTGACGCTTGGGTTAGATGACCTCACTAGCGCACCACTGACGCTTGGGTTAGATGACCTCACTAGCGCACCACTGACGCTCGGGTTAGATGACCCCACTAGCGCACCACTGAGGCTTGGGTTAGATTACATGACTAGGCACCACTGAGGCTTGGGTTAGATTACATCACTAGCACACCACTGACGCTTGGGCTAGTTGGCATCACTAGCGCACCATTGATGCTTGGGCTAGTTGACATCACTAGCGCACCATTGATTCTTGGGCTAGATGACATCACTAGCACACCATTAATGCTCGAGTTAGATGACATCACTACACTGACACTTGGGTTAGATGACATCACGAGCGCACCATTGATGCTTGGGCTAGATGACATCACTAGCACACCATTAATGCTTGTGTTAGATGACATCACTACACTGACACTTGGGTTAGATGACATCACTAGCGCACCATTGATGCTTGGGTTAGATGACCTCACTAGCGCACCATTGATGCTTGGGTTAGATGACCTCACTAGCGCACCATTGATGCTTGGGTTAGATGACATCACTAGGGCACCATTGATGCTTGGGTTAGATGACATCACTAGCGCACCACTGACGCTTGGGTTAGATGACATCACTAGTGCATGATTGGCTTCACATTAAATTATTGGCTGCTCATTTACTAGCTGTACCGACTGCTTGTTTGATGGGAGGTAACAGACCTAATTAGTTTATTTATTTATTTATTCAGTTTCCACATTAATTGATATGCGTCTTTGTCACTAATTATGGATTGGGAAGGGAATACTCCATCACACTTAATTGTAGGAAGAAATTGGTACTGTGTACGTAGGACTTCATAAAGGTACACTCCATTAAATATAAATCTTGCCTGAGGAAGCGTTCCGTTCCACGTACACATTTTGAGTGAAAAGTGTGTTTTTATTTTATGGCTTATTTCTTAGTTGTTATTGCCTATGATGTTTTACATTGTGTCAGTCCGTGTTGCTGCGTGTGTTTTTGGTTCACAAGCATTCTTCTTATGTAATGTATTGTATACATTTTTAGAGAGAGGATATTATTTGTACATTATTTATATTCTACGGATATGAGTGATGAGATTAATACTCCCTGTATGCTATAACCAATTTATATTATAACCTTATAACACGTGTGATTCTGGTAGTGAGGGATTGAACACCCGGTTATTGTATGAAGTGATTCTTAGATTCTAAATAAATGATTGTTTTATCTTTTATTGTATGATCTTTAAATTACACAGACGTGAGTAATGACTGGATGTCCGTATTTAGGCCCTCATTCAGAGTTGATTGCTAGCTGCCGTTGGTCGCTGCGTAGCGATCAGTTAAAAAAACTGCAAAACTGCGCATGCACCACAATGGCGCGCACGGCGTACAGGTACAAAGAGCATCGTGGTTTTGCACAGGTTCTAGCGACGCTTTCAGTCGCACAGCCGATCGCAAGGAGATTGACAAGAAGTGGGAGTTTCTGGGTGTCAACTGATCGTTTTCTGGGAGTGTTTGGAAAAACGCAGGCGTGGCTGGGCGGGTATCTGACGTCATTACCGTGTCATTCGTCGCAGCAATCATCGCACAGAATAAGTAACTACAGGGCTGGTCTTGTTCTGCAGAAAATGTGTTTGCAGGCGCTCGGCTGCACAGGCGTTCGCACTCCTGCAAAGCGAAAATACACTCCCCCGTGGGCGGTGACTATGCGTTTGCACGGCTGCTAAAAGTAGCTAGCGAGCGATCAACTCGGAATGAGGGCCCTAGACCCCCAGTCACACCACGGTTTATAAGTTTTGATAATACTATATATTTATTCTGCTATTTTGGGTTCCCTATTCCAGTGCCAGAGGTCAATAATCTCGCTATAAACATTTGTACTATTTGGAAGTTCCTCATTCTCTTAGGTTGCAGGGTGTACACCCCCCGGTACCTATACTCTGGCCAGCATTCTGCGTAGATTGCCGCTCGGAACACTTCTTAATACAGCCCATGTAATGACATGATGCGTCGCTTTGTCTATCTCCTCATCTGTCCTGGTAGTTTAAATGCAGTGTTTGGTTTTTGTTATCAGGAAGGATTCTGACGAGTGTTAAATTAAAAATAAAAATAATTATGTAGATTTAACACAAGAAGCAATAAAAAATATTGTATAGGTAGATAATATTTCCACTATTCCTTAAATGTCAATCTCGTCCCGACTCGTTACAGATCTCAGCAGACGGTCTTTAATATTGCATATCTGTAATTCACATAGATGCGCATTTTCTAGCCCTGCCCCCCACTGCCTCAGTACCCAGATGTTCCTTTTGCACAAGCTGTAGGTTGTGTAGGAATTGTGTGTCCTGTACCATTATTCTGTCTGGTTACTGTACAGTTTATCTACTGGCTTCTCCCCTAATATAACCCAGCAGAACATTTGCCTTCCGTATGTAAATGGATTTTCTAAGCAATATTGAACCGTAAACATTTTCCCCTGTTGTTGACTGCTCGTCTTCCTGTGCTGATTTCATCAGGGGATCTTTAAATTCAATTACCTAATGCGGAAAGTATCTGAGGACCCCAGAGTCCCCGCAGACTAGAGATGTGCCACTTCAGTCCTACAGAGAGTGAGAGATCAGTAATCTCTGCAAAATCCTCTTCCGTCCTCTAGACGCGCGCGCACACAACCGTGGTCTGTTCATGGATTTTGCTTAATCATTGTGCAAAGACGAGATCTGGGAATAACTGTGCGGCTCTTTCCACAGCTGCAGATGTTATAATCATTGCAATAGGAAGATGTGTAATACAAATGTCATACCAATTAAAGCACTTGGCAATCGAAACCAAGCTTAGCAATTGCAGCAGGTTCTATTTACATCGGGGGTCATTCCGAGTTGATCTCACTGCCGTTTCTCGCAGCGCAGCGATCAGGTTACTACTGCGCGTGCACCGCGATGCGCACGCGCATCGTACGGGTACGAAGCGGATCGGAGCTGGGCGATGGATTTAACGAAGAATCCATTCGCACAGCTGACATCGCGAGGAGATTGACAGGAAGAGGGCGTTTGTGGGTGGCAACTGACCATTTTCTGGGCATGTTTGGAAAAACGTAGGCGTTTGCAGGGCGGGTGTCTGACGTCAATTCCGGGACCAAAAAGACTGAAGTGATCGCAACTGTTGAGTAAGTCCAGAGCTACTCAGAAACTGCAAAAAAAAAATGTTTTTGTCCCGCTCGGCTGCACACGCGATCGCACACTTGCAAAGCGAAAATACACTCCCTTGCGGGCGGCGACTATACATTTGCACAGCTGCAAAAAGTAGCTAGTGAGCGATCAACTCGGAATGACCCCCATTAACCTTAAGATAATGAGTGTATGCGGTGTGCTTATAATGGTGTGTATTGTGACCCCTGTAACAATGGCTTGTAGTGCCTGCCCCACTTGCAGACATTGGGAATGAGCCAGTCCTCCCAATAGGTTAGTTGTCAACAGAACCGGACATATTTTGGGGGGCCAATAGGAGGGTGGTATAGAGAAAAGTGTAACTTTTATAGCACACACATTACACAGAGCTTTCACATCAGTCCCTGCACCATAGGGGCTTACAATCTATATTCCCTAAAACATGAACGCACACACACTAACATTAATATTTTTCAGAAGCCAAGTACGTCTGGTGGGACAGCACGGATGGTGTAATGGTTAGCATTACTGCCTCACAGCACTGAGGTCATGAGTTCGATTCCCACCATGGCCCTAACTGTGTGGAGTTTGTATATTCTCCCTCTACTTGCGTGGGTTTCCTCCGGGTACTCCGGTTTCCTCCCACAATCCAAATATATACTGGTAGGTTAACTGGCTCTCAACAAAAATTAACCCTAGTGTGAATGTGTGTGCATGTACATGTGGTAGGGAATATAGATTGTAAGCTCCACTGGGGCAGGGACCGATGTGAATGGCCAAATATTCTCTGTACAGCATTGCGGAATATGTGTGCGCTATATAAATAACTGGTAATAAATAATAAATAAATAAGTAACCTAGCAGCGTGTTTTTGGAGTGTGGAAGGAAACTGGAGCACTCCTAGGAAACCCACGCAACCACCTGGAGAACATACAAACTATGCACAGATTGTGTCTCGGGTCAGGAATTGCACTTATGACCTTAGCACTGCGATGCAGCTTTGCTAACCACCACGCCACCTTGCTGCCCACAGCCACGCTGCTCATGCTCTGGTCCTAAACTGATGGGTATCAGGGATCGTTTTGGGCTGACACATGCTATGGTTTGTGCCCGGCTACGTCTGAAACGCCCTCAGTGCCTGTTGGAGGTGTTGGGTTTAAGGTAACATAGTATCTGAGGTTGAAAAAAGACAATTGTCCATCAAGTTCAATCTATTTGTGGTCTCCTATGCATGATGATTTGTCTAAAAATTTTGACGGATGCTGATGTCAGCCGTTGCATTTTATCCCTTTTTGTAGTAACTATAGTGCGTGACTATGCACCATAACCCTGAATATCCTTATCCATTAGGAATTTATCTAACCCATTCTTAAAGGTGTTGACAGATTCCGCCATTACAACTCCCTCAGGCAGGGAATTCCAAACACGTATCGTCCTTACCGTAAAAAAGCCTTTACGCCGTATTGTGCAGAATCTCCTCTCCTCTCTAACCTGAGCGAGTGTCCACGAGTCCTATGTGTTGATCTGGCCAAAAACAGGTCCCACGCAAGCTCTGTGTATTGTCCCCTTATATATTTGTAGATGTTGATCATGTCCCCTCTTAGTCTCCTCTTTTTCAGTGTAAACATGCCTAGTCTTTCAAGCCTTTCCTCGTATTCCATCGTCTCCATGCCCTTAGGTCATTGTAAGTGTTGCATTTATTAGCTAGTCACGTGTGTTAGGACAAGCAGGTGAGATGGGAACTACTCCGAGCAGCTTATTCAGGGCAGAAGCCCAATTCTGACTCGCGCAGTTAAAGTATTGAGATAGTAGATGATGATCTCCTTTCAGCCCAAATTTATAGCATGTAATAGATCCCCCCCCTTTGTGTTCTGTCTCACAGGAAGAAGGGAGCAAGCCAGTCAAATCTCAGGGAATCCACGGGCTGTGCCCGCTCTCCCGTTCCTCACACGAGAAGTCGTCGCATCTCTCCAGGCGGAAAGCCAGGCAGCTGCGAGACCATTCCAACAAAGCCCCCTCGAACCTAGATATCCTGGAGCATCACACCAGGGAGGTGCTGAAAAGGTTGGAAATGGCTCCGTGGGAAGAGGTTAGTAGTGCTGTTTCGGCTGCCATGGAAACCGCTGCCACCCCTAGTAGTCTCCCGCCAGCTGTCAGGAGACCTGATAAAGCGTGTGTATTGTGTTGCATTATACTCGTCATGTTGCTGTGTTACTTTCCCCCCACCCGGTATTTATTACTCTCGTGCTTTTTATCTGCAGATGTAGCAGCCGTGGTCAGCCACGCGGAAATACCATAACACAAAAAAACGTGAATTTTTAAAGCACGCTAATGCAAAAAATAAAAAATATATATATATATATATATGTTTAATTTTCCCCTTGTTGGTGTGTATAATATGTATAATAATGTTGAGCTTTTTGCAGGAACGTTTTGTTATAATACCTGTAATATTGTTATTTAATTCGCTGGCAGTGCCTACGATTATACTATGGCGCAGTTATATATGCCTTTGTCTCATAATCCCTTTATATTCTCCCAAAGCCCTCCTGTCAATCTTACTCATGTGTAATAGTCCCTTCCCAATACAAGTGCTTGGAGGAGTGGCCTAGTGGCAAAGGGCGGACATGGCTGGTCCTAAAAGATGAGAGAACGCAGGTAAAGGGGAGTCGATCACTCACCTGTCTGCCCATAAAGTGAAAGAAATATTAAACTATAATGGCCATGTACATTCTGCCATGTTCTGCCTGTATTAGGCACACGTAAGCAAGTGCCGCTATTCCAGTGCCCTAGGTCATGGCAGTAGAACGCCAGCTCGCTAAGCAAAATGAACTAGAAGGCTTGCTGCGCTCTGAGACTAATTGTGCGTCTCTCTTCTCAGGACGTGGGCACTTATAAGTTGAATTTGAAATTTAATAAATCACTACAACCTTCTTCGACTGTGCCTGACCGGAAAACGAAAGATAACAACTTTCGCTTGCTTCTGTCTAACGGGAGGATAATAAGGTAATTTGTATGTGCAGTGTCCGTTAGAGATTCCCTGTAAAGTATATATATGTGTTTGTTTGTGTGTGTGTGTGTGTGTGTGTGTGTGTGTGTGTGTGCGTGTCTTGCTATCACTCGTTACGAATGATAAATGGTGCTCCAGCCGGGCCCTGAGAGCGATTATCCAGTCCAGGTCAAAACTAGAGCTTCATCATGAAGATAAGATGCACCAAATAAAGTACAGGGTGATTCAAAAGTCGCAGTACACACTTTTGTTTCAAAAACCGTGCAGTAATATTCCAGTAAGGTATGGTTGAGGTGGGCTATTAGGGTATGTACCGAACATGGGCGCCATCTTGAAATTGGCCATCTTGAATCTGAGTCAGTTTTTCCCATTTTCTGCACAGTTTTTAAAACAAAAGGGTGTACGGAGACTTTTGAATCACCCTGTATATATCTCAGAGCACTGGCAAGTCCAGCATAAAGATATAGTGAAAATGTGCCCAGAACAGGCTATCCCTGAAAATTCAGCATCTTTTAGAGGAGAACAGATGCCACCCAGACATCAATGTCTGCTTTCTACAGCAGAGATGAGAGAAGACCGTCCATATGACAACAATAAATCTCTACATAAATATGCATTTTTCTCTGACGTCCTAGTGGATGCTGGGAACTCCGTAAGGACCATGGGGAATAGCGGCTCCGCAGGAGACTGGGCACATCTAAAGAAAGCTTTAGGACTATCTGGTGTTCACTGGCTCCTCCCCCTATGACCCTCCTCCAAGCCTCAGTTAGATTTTTGTGCCCGACCGAGCAGGGTGCAATCTAGGGGGCTCTCCTGAGCTTCTTAGATAAAAGTTAGTTTTAGGTTTTTTATTTTCAGTGAGACCTGCTGGCAACAGGCTCACTGCATCGAGGGACTAAGGGGAGAAGAAGCGAACCTGCCTGCTTGCAGCCAGCTTGGGCTTCTTAGGCTACTGGACACCATCAGCTCCAGAGGGATCGAACACAGGCCCAGCCTCGGAGTCCGGTCCCAGAGCCGCGCCGCCGGCCCCCTTACAGAGCCAGAAGCAAGAAGAGGTCCGGAAAATCGGCGGCAGAAGACATCAATCTTCATCAAGGTAGCGCACAGCACTGCAGCTGTGCGCCATTGCTCCTCATGCACACCTCACACTGCGGTCACTGATGGGTGCAGGGCGCTGGGGGGGGGCGCCCTGAGCAGCAATATTAACACCTTGGCTGGCAAAAATACATCACATATAACCCCCAGGGCTATATGGATGTACATTAACCCCTGCCAGAATCCATAAAAATGCGGGAGAAAAGTCCGCGAAAAAGGGGCGGAGCTATCTCCTTCAGCACACTGGCGCCATTTTTCCCTCACAGCTCCGTTGGAGGGAAGCTCCCTGGCTCTCCCCTGCAGTTAATACACTACAGAAAGGGTTAAAAAGAGAGGGGGGGGGGCACAATTTAGGCGCAGTATACAATATATATGCAGCTATAAGGGAAAATACTTTTTTATAGGTGCTATCCCTGCATTATATAGCGCCCTGGTGTGTGCTGGCATACTCTCCCTCTGTCTCCCCAAAGGGCTTTGTGGGGTCCTGTCCTCTATCAGAGCATTCCCTGTGTGTGTGCTGTGTGTCGGTACGGCTGTGTCGACAGGTATGTGGAGGATAATGAGGTGGAGGCGGAGCGAATGCCTGTAAATATGTTGTCACCCCCTGCGGGGTCGATACCGGTGTGGTTGAACTTATGGAAGGATTACGTGAAAGTGTCAACTCCTTACATAAAAGGTCGACGACACGGAACAGCCGGCTACTCAGCTTGTGCCTGTTCCAGCGTCTCAAATGTCATGGGGGGCTCTAAAATCGCCCGCTACCTCAGATAACAGACACAGATGTTACAGGATTGAGGCAATGAAAAATGTATTACACATTTATGATTATACCCCAGGTACCACATAAAAGGGTATTGTGTTTGGTGAGAGAAAACTATTAGTAGTTTTTCCTGCATCTGAGAAATTAAATGAGGTGTGTGAGGAAGAGTGGTCTTCCCCCGGTAAGAAATTGATAATTTCTACAACGGTTATTGGCAGCGTACCCTTTCCCGCCAGAGGATAGGTCACGCGGGGAAACACCCCATAGGGTAGATACAGCGCTTACACGCTTATCAGAAAAGGTGGCACTACCGTCTCCGGGTACGGCCGCCCTGAAGGAACCTGCTGATAGAAAGCAGGAGGTTACCCTATAAGATATGGTCACACACTAGGGCATTATATTGCGACCAGCCATTGCTTCGGCATGGATGTGCTGTGCTCCCGCTGCGTGGTCAGATTCCCTGTCGGAAAATAACTATGGATAGGGACAATATTTTGCTGAAAATAGAGCATATAAAAGACGTGGTCTTATACATGCGTGATGCACAGAGGGATATTTGCTGGCTGGCATCAAAAATAAGCGCTAGGTCCATTGCCGCCAGACGGGGGTTATGGACTTGGCAATGGTCAGGCGACGCCGACTCGAATCGGCACATGGAAGTTGCCCTATAAGGGGGTAAAACTGTTTGGGGATAGTTTTTCAGACCTCGTTTCCACAGCTACTGCTGGGAAATAGATTTTTTTGCCACAGGCTTCCCCACAACAAAAGAAAGCACCGTATCATCAAGTACAGTCCTTTCGGCCCCAGAAAAGCAAGACGGCTAGAGGCTCATCCTTTCTGCCGAGAGGCAAAGGTAGAGGAAAAAGCTGCAACACACAGCTAGTTCCCAAGAGCAGAAGTCCTCCCTGCGTCCGGTAGGTCCACAGCATGGTGCTGGGGCTGCTCAGGCGGACCCGGGTACGGTGGGGGCCCGTCTCAAATATTTCAGCGGACAGTGGGCTCTCTCACATGGATCCCTGGGTCCTTCAAGTAGTATCTCAGGGGTACAGGCTGGAGTTCGAGACGTTCTTCCCCCCGCCGTTTCCTAAAATCTGCCTTACCGGCACCTCCCTCTGCCAGGGAGACGGTGTTGGTGGATATTCAACACTATAATCACAACAAGTGATTGTCAAGGTGCCCCTCCTTCAGCAAGGAAGGGGTTACTATTCCACAGTGGTTGTGGTACCGCAACGGTTCGGTGAGACCCATCTTGAAATTAAAATACTTGAACCTTTATATCAGAAGATTCAAGTTCAAGATGGAATCGCTCAGGGCGGTTATTACGAGCCTGGACGAGGGGGATTACAGGGTCTCCCTGGACATCAAGGATGCGTACCTGCATGTCCCCATTTACCCCCCTCACCAGGAGTACCTCAGATATGTGGTACAGGACTGTCACTATCAGTTCCAGACGCGGCCGTTGGAGTTGTCCACGGCACCGAAGGTCTTTACCTAGGTAATGGCCGAAGTGATGATACTCCTTCGCAAGAAGGAAGTTTATTATGCCGTACTTGGACGATCTCCTGATAAAGGCGAGGTCCAAAGAACAGTTGGTAGTGGGGGTAGCACTCTCTCGGGAAGTGCTACAACAGCACGACTGGATTCTCAATATTCCAAAGTCACAGCTGGTCCCGACGACACGTCTTCTGTTCCTGGGAATGTTTCTAAACGCAGACCAGAAAAGAGTGTTTCTTCCAGTGGAAAAAGCCGAGGAGTTGTCATCTCTAGTCAGAGACATCCTAAAACCAGGACAGGTGTCGGTACATCAATGCACACGAGTCCTGGGAAAAATGGTAGCTTCGTACGAAGCATAATTCCATTCGGAAGACTCCACGCAAGGACGTTCCAGTGGGACCTGTGGGACTAATGGTCCGGGTCCCATCTACAGATACAACAGCGGATAACCCTGTCAGCAAGAAACAGGGTGTCGCTGCTGTGGTGGCTGCAGAGGGCTCATCTACTAGAGGGCCGCAGATTCGGAAAACAGGACTGGGTCCTGGTGACCACGGATGCCAGCCTTCGGGGCTGGGGTGCAGTCACACAGGGAAGAAATTTCCAAGGAGATTTCGCATCACATAAATATTCTGCAGCTAAGGGCCATTTACAATGCCCTAAGCCAAGCAAGGCCCCTGCTTCAGAACCAGCCGGTACTGATCCAATCAGACGACATCACGGCGGTCGCCCATGTAAACAGACAGGGCGGCACAAGAAGCAGGATGGCGATGGCAGAAGCCACAAGGATTCTCCGATGGGCGACCTACACCCAGGAGAATGGGGACTTCATCCAGAAGTTTTCCAAATGCGGGTAAACCGTTGGGAATGACCACGGGTGGACATGATGGCGTCCCGCCTCAACAAGAAGTTGAAAAGATATTGCGCAAGGTCAAGGGACCCTCAGGCGATCGCTGGGGACGCTCTAGTGACACCGTGGGTGTACCAGTCGGTTTATGTGTCTCCTCCTCTACCTCTCATACCCAAGGTACTGAGAATAATAAGAAGGCGAGGAGTGAAAACCATACTCGGGGTTCCGGATTGGCCATGAAGAGCTTGGTACCCGGAACTTCAAGAGATGCTGGCAGAGGACCCTTGGCCTCTGCCGCTCAGACAAGACCTGCTGCAGCAGGGACCCTGTCTGTTCCAAGACTTACCGCGGCTGCGTTTGACGGCATGGCGGTAGAACACCGGATCCTAAAGGAAAAGGGTATTCCAAAGGAAGTCATCCCTACCCTGTCATAGCCAGGAAGGATGTCACCGCAAGACATTATCGCCGATTTTGGCGAAAATTTGTTGCTTGGTGGGAGGCCATGAAGGCCCCGACGGAGGAATTTCAACTATGTCGATTCCTGCACTTCCTGCAAGCAGGGGTGACGTTTGGGCCTCAAATTGGGGTCCATCAAGGTCCAGATTTCGGCTCTGTCGATTTTCTTCCAGAAAGAACTGGCTTCACTGCCTGAAGTTCAGACTTTGGTTAAAGGAGTACTACATATTCAGCCTCCTTTTGTGCCTCCTGTGGCACTTTTTGGATCTCAACGTGGTGTTGGATTTCCTAAAGTCGCATTGGTTGAGCCACTTAAAACCATGGAGCTAAAGTATCTCGCGTGGAAAGTGGTCATGCTGTTGGCCTTGGCCAGGCGTGTGTCAGAATTGGCGGCTTTGTCATGTAAAAGGCCTTATCTGATTTTCTATATGGATAGGGCAGAGTTGAGGACTCGTCCTCAGTTTCTCCCGAAGGTGGTCTCAAGTTTTCACTTGAACCAACCTATTGTGGTGCCTGCGGCTACTGGGGACTTGGAGGATTCCAAGTTGCTGGACGTAGTCAGGGCCCTGAAAATTTTATTTTTCCAGGACGGCTGGAGTCAGGAAAACTGACTCGCTGTTTATCCTGATGGCACCCAACAAGCTGGGTGCTCCTGCTTCTAAGCAGTCTATTGCGCGCTGGATTTGTAGCACTATTCAGCTGGCGCATTCTGCGGTAGGATTACCGCAGCCTAAATCAATAAAAGCCCATTCCACAAGGACGGTGGGCTCATCTTGGGCGGCTGCCCGAGGGGTCTCGGCTTTACAACTTTGCCGAGCAGCTACTTGGTCAGGGGCAAACACGTTTGCAAAATTCTACGAATTTGATACCCTGGCTGAGGAGGACCTGGAGTTCTCTCATTCGGTGCTGCAGAGTCATCCGCACTCTCCCGCCCGTTTGGGAGCTTTGGTATAATCCCCATGGTCCTTACGGAGTTCCCAGCATCCACTAGGACGTCAGAGAAAATAAGAATTTACTTACCGATAATTCTATTTCTCGTAGTCCGTAGTGGATGCTGGGCGCCCATCCCAAGTGCGGATTGTCTGCAATACTTGTACATAGTTATTGTTAACTAATCGGGTTCTTGTTGTGAGCCATCTATTCAGAGGCTCCTCTGTTATCATGCTGTTAACTGGGTTTCATATCACAAGTTGTACGCTGTGATTGGTGTGGCTGGTATGAGTCTTACCCGGGATTCAAAATCCTTCCTTATTGTGTACGCTCGTCCGGGCACAGTATCCTAACTGAGGCTTGGAGGAGGGTCATAGGGGGAGGAGCCAGTGCACACCAGATAGTCCTAAAGCTTTCTTTAGATGTGCCCAGTCTCCTGCGGAGCCGCTATTCCCCATGGTCCTTACGGAGTTCCCAGCATCCACTACGGACTACGAGAAATAGAATTATCGGTAAGTAAATTTTTATTATCTGAGGGTGTCAAAGGAAACCATTGACACACCATCACATGAAACGGCACGTATATGTCGGGAAGCATGCAAAAGACCCTGTTACAGAGTGGAGGAAGACTCTGTGGTATGATTGCCACGCCATATGGGTGAGACTGGGAAACTGCTATACTGATATATGTGGCTACATCTTTGTCCAATCTCTGCTGCAAGAGACTTGGGACAAAGTTTATATTCCTGTGACCCCAAGTCTCACTGCAGTACGTATCCTGGAGTGGACCAGACAATGCCCGGACTTCAGTCCCCCACCCAATCTGCGTAGAAGAATGGGTAGTCCCCCACCCAACCTGCATAGAAGAATGGGTAGTCCTCCACCCAACCTGCATAGAAGAATGGGTAGTCCCCCACCCAACCTGCATAGAAGAATGGGTAGTCCCCCACCCAACCTGCATAGGAGAATGGGTAGTCCCCCACCCAACCTGCATAGGAGAATGGGTGGTCCCCCACCCAACCTGCGTAGAAGAATGGGTAGTCCCCCACCCAACCTGCATAGAAGAATGGGTAGTCCCCCACCCAACCTGCATAGAAGAATGGGTAGTCCCCCACTCAACCTGCGTAGAAGAATGGGTGGTCCCCCACCCAACCTGCGTAGAAGAATGGGTGGTCCCCCACCCAACCTGCGTAGAAGAATGGGTGGTCCCCCACCCAACGTGCGTAGAAGAATGGGTGGTCCCCCACCCAACGTGCGTAGAAGAATGGGTGGTCCCCCACCCAACCTGCGTAGAAGAATGGGTAGTCCCCCACCCAACCTGCTTAGAAGAATGGGTGGTCCCCCATCCAACCTGCATAGAAGAATGGGTGGTCCCAAACACAACCTGCGTAGAAGAATGGGGTGGTCCCCCACCCAACCTGCATAGACGAATGGGTGGTCCCCCACCCAACCTGCGTAGAAGAATGGGTGGTCCCCCACCCAACCTGCGTAGAAGAATGGGGTGGTCCGCCACCCAACCTGCATAGAAGAATGGGGTGGTCCGCCACCCAACCTGCATAGAAGAATGGGTGGTCCCACACCCAACCTGCGTAGAAGAATGGGTGGTCCCCCACCCAACCTGCGTAGAAGAATGGGTGGTCCCCCACCCAACCTGCGTAGAAGAATGGGTGGATATTGCGGTCTCCAGTGTGCAGTCTGATTGAGACTTCCACAAAATAGAAATAAAGATTCTACAACGTGTGAAAACGGGTGGAGTTTGGTGTATGTATTGGGGGCGCAGGGGTGTGAATACTTTTTGGGGGGTTAGTCTGATCCATCTTTGTATTTGGATTGGTCGGTAGGAAGAATTCCCAGCACTTTCTGTATCGCCGTCAAATAGGCAATGAGCATAATCTCAAGTTAGCTAGAAGCACTTATAGGAGTTATTCAGTCACTTGGTTTTGTATTAAAGAGAGTGACGTTTTGGCGTGAGCCAGCCCGCCTTTTGTAAAACCATGATAAGCGAGCATTGCCCTTTTTTTGTTTTGTTTTGTTTTTCTCTTACAATCTGTGAATACTGTAGAATGGGTATGAAATAAATCTGCATCCTATGTAATAAAAGGCTAATGATGCTCCTCACCTCTATGGGAGAAATTCAATTGTTTTGCATGCTGGTGGCCACTAGATGGTGACCGACAGAGCAATTCAATTGTTGCTCCGTTCGGGCACGCACAACCGCCGTCACTGATATTACTGTGAAGTTGTTCCATCATTTTGACGGGCTGGTAACTAGCGTCCTATAATATCTCTGATCATTCCTTGAATGAGTCAGGCTATTGGTATAACCATACACTGCGTATCCTAGGTTTGTAAATAATCCCCCAATGTTGCTCCACTGTAGAGATGAAAGACAGCCGTTCACCGACCGGAGTCTGTACACTGCGGACAGTGAGGATGAAGACGACCGAGGGAGGTCGAAAAAAACAAAGGCGATTAAAATAGAGCAGCCACGCCCCAGTTCGGAGGCGGATGACAAAGCAGAGATTCAGAAACCACTAAATAGTAAGCCTTGCTCAAAACGTGTAAAATTCTGCTGTAAAGTGCGTTATTTGCCACTGCGTCCAATGGAATTCTAGGTCAGCCTGTTATAATTTTTTTTTTTTTTTTTTTTTCCCGTTTCAGTGTTTTTTGAAAGTGTCAAATCGGAGCTCAGGAACGGAACCTCAGAATATTCCGATATTTCTGATTCTGAAGGATCCAATTCCAGTTGCACTAACCAGGTACATTAACGTAATAGCATATCGTGTCTGCGTCTTTGCTGGAATTTGTTTAAAAGTCTTCGGGGGTAGTTTTTCTTTAGAACAAAGGTAAGCAGCTAGAAGGGTTAAAGTGTTTTGTCTAACTACAAGTTGCAGCATGCCCAGTTTCTCCATATACAACCGTCCTTTAAATATGGCAACAGATGGGTGTTACGAAACTACACAGGCCTAATGTAATGATTGACCAAAGTGCCAGCTTTTCGGTGATTTAGCATCAAGGTTTAAAACGACAATTTATGTAAAGACAAAACTAGCCCGGTTTTGCCACACAAAAAAAAAGAACTTTAAATTTCAAGTCTAAATCGCCCAAACATCCGCACTTTCGGCAAACCCGGAGGCTATTACATATGACGCCAAATCTCTGCTTGCCGGGCCAGCTAGCAGCTCTCAGTAGAGAGAGAGTTGCCAGGGGTTAATTCCTGATGCCTGCAAGTGAGGCTAAAACGGTCGCCATCCCTTCATGTGAAGAAAAAAAATCATTAGCTAATCAATAAAAAAAAAAAAAATGTTGGTTAATAATTAAAGGTCGTTACATTTCCTTTATCTGCCACTGTCCCGCATTACCGGTGTTACCAGTAATGATGCGGCTGTTCTGGGAATGCTAGGAGTGTAAACCACAAAGAATAATTGACCCAAGGTTCTGCAGCGCCATCTAGTGGACGCTTTTATTAGGACTATACTTAATTCATGCCCCTATAATCCAGCAGTTTGTAACCTACTAAAATGTGTTTACCAAATGTATCTTTGTATGCTGGGGATTTCACACCACTGAGTTGTGAATGCTGTGTGTTTTTGGGCCCTGTACAACGTTCTCCAGTGTTTCTCACAGTATCTCTGTATTGGATCCAGCAGAAAGACTCCTCGGAGGATTCGGACAGCTCAGGTGATGACCAGGAACACACTGCAAGCGTTAAGGAAGAGGACACCGGGTCAACCTGTGGTGATGATGAACGTTACTGGTCCGCTAGTGAAAGGGCAGAGAAAAGGTTCGATAACTTCAGCTTTGTACGCGAGTGTTTGTGGATGTCCGTGTTTTACTGTTCCACTAAAGTGACTGATGTGGTTGCCGCTTGCAGGGAACGTCCGAGCTCCACCAGCATGGAGGAGGATGCGATTGAGGGTATGCTTTCCATGGCCGCTTTGCACTACTCTTCTGGATCGCCCGCCGAGGTGAAAAGCACGGGCTACAATCTGGATCATATTTATCCTCAGCTGCGCATCAAATTGTCTCAGGAGAAGCTGGATTCCGAAGAACCGAAATTGCTGAACAACGGTGAGAATCGTTTTATTTTTGGGCGGGTGGAGGAAAGAGATGGGGGTGGCCACCCTAGAAAAGGGACGGCTCTGTCCGTCCGATTGGTTGCTATGAGCAATATCACGGTTTTATTGAAAATAAACCATAGCCCGCTCCACTGACGGACTCTTGGCGGCTGGTTGGTCCGGCACGGTTGTGTTTCCTCAGGTCACCATGGGAAAGATGACGACGACGACCTGTCCACTTCAGAATGGATGAGTCAGAGAGATTCCTCTTATAGGTCAAATGCTCAGGTGAGGCTAGCAGACACACATCCACTGTCCTATTCAGACTCGCAAAATCAGGCTTTTCTTTCATCCTATTGGATAGTATTTAAAGACTACCCTAGCCCATATTTATATTCCCTCCTCATTTATCCTAATGTAAGCACCAATCTGCAATGGCATTCACGCGGCACACATACCCCTGGTATATATTAAGGCTTAATCCGCTGTTATTGCTGAGTCGGCATTCATTTTTCTCTTGACCCCTAATCCCCATATCTCCTTCCAAACCTCTCTTGCCAAACTTAGAGGTCTATGTTTTAGGCCTTGGAGTGAGATAAAGTGGGAAGTGATAAAGTAACCACCAACCAGCATCTGTCATTCTGAGCTGAGACGGCCTAGAAGCCGTAGATATTTTTATTATACAAGGTGCAATTAAATATGGAAAAATTGTAAAGTTGGAGTTTTTTTAATTTTTCAGCTTTCTTTTTGAAATGTTTGTAGTGTGCATCCGATACCCTACCGCCCATCCTGTCCCACCCTTACTGCAAGGACAAATAATAATACCCACACTGTAAAAATGCTGTAAGTGGCATTAGACCCACGTAAAGATCCCAGCCACAGCTTTGTCATGTTGACATACTAACTTGGACATAGTGTCGACATTCTGACGCATCCCTTTCTGACCGTTGCTGTCTTCACCACAGGATTACTGTAACATTGTAAAAGCTCAGAGGCGGGAACATTCTACCGAGTCCAGCAGGAACCATCACAAGATTAAACGCTATTCTGAGAGCGATGGCTGGGACTCCCCGAGGTACCAGCCTGAGAAATACGACCAGGAGTCCAGTTTGAGTCCCGGCGACTGTCACCTGAGCGAAGGCAGCCTGAGTCCAGACAGGATATATGGAGACCCCTCGCCAACTGTGCCCCTGCACCCTACAAAGAGACCTGCCTCAAACCCACCCCCTATTAGTAACCAGGCAACAAAAGGTACAGACATTACACATATCAAAATATATGTATACAAATGTTTAGGTGTTCTTTTTACTAAATCCGCCATTGTATAGTAAATCATACAGATGGGTCCACCTTTATCTTGACTAGTTTTCTGCGCCTAGGCACAACATGACTTATTAGCATAAAACCTTCATCTATTGTTCTCAGCTGCAATACAATACAGAGAACAATACAGCAGGGGATTAAGTCATTAAAGGAGGGAATTAAGTCCGACTGGCCAGTCTCAGTTAATCCTATTAAAGGTCAAGATAAATGTGGACCCATCTGTACATTGCTGTCCCTGTTGCTAGAAATAACATGTTGGCGCTAATACATTTTGGGTATTGTGTGATAGATATGGAGAGAGAGATGGGTCCAGGGAGAGGCCAAAGCCCATAAGTCCTTATTTAAGCACAGCCTCCATAGATAATAGTATGGTGTGAAACGAGAGGAATGGAGGGGAGGGAAGGGAGGTAGTGGGAAGAAACCTCCCCTGAGACAATGGGCAATAGCAGCCTCTCAACAACCCCCCTCCTCCCACATAGAAAAGTTGTAAACTCAAGTAGTCTGGGAGCAAAAATCCTAATTTAATGGAAGGTTTCAGTATAACTTTTAGACTCCTTAAATGACCACAGGCCCCAGACCGCACTGAATTTGTCAAGATTATCTTCACCGGACAAGAGAATTTCATCCATTGCTATATAATGATCAAGTCTAGAGAACTGTTTCCCTAATTGTGGGTGGAGAGGTGGTTCTCCAGTGGACCAGGATGTCTTCTTTAGCAGCACTATTGAGACTTTAAGGAGAGCGTTTTTATAGCAGGGTCCCGTGATCATGTTCAAGAGCTAGAAGGACGGATCAACTGGGGTTTCTCTAACCATGATCTCCTTGGTCATTTCAACAACCGAATCTTAAAAGGGACGGAGAACCGGGCAGTCCCACCACATATGTAAGGGGTAACCCATGGCATTAGTACATCTCCAACAGGAGCTAGGAACCCCTGAGAGCACATGTGCAAAAACACTAGTGCACCTATACCATCTTGATAGTACTTTAAACTGGGTCTCAAAGATGGAATAACTTACAAATCATGGAAATGTAGTTGGGAAGATTTTAAACCAATCCTTTGGATCCTGAGGTTACACTATCAGGGAGTGCCTGGAAGGTGTCCTTGATCAGGAGTTTTTACCCAACCGAAAAAGAATGTGTTGGGCAGGAGGGGGGACCAAACAAAATGTTTCAAAAGTAGTCAGGGAGTATAGCACACTGTCTACTCATAATTTCTCTAACGTCCTAGTGGATGCTGGGGACTCCGTAAAGACCATGGGGAATAGCGGGCTCCGCAGGAGACTGGGCACTCTAAAGAAAGATTTAGTACTATCTGGTGTGCACTGGCTCCTCCCTCTATGCCCCTCCTCCAGACCTCAGTTAGAATCTGTGCCCGGCCGAGCTGGGTGCTCCTAGTGGGCTCTCCTGAGCTTGCTAGAAAATAAAGTATTTTGTTAGGTTTTTTTATTTTCAGAGAGATCTGCTGGCAACAGACTCTCTGCTACGAGGGACTGAGGGGAGAGAAGCAAACCTACTCACGGCAGTTAGGTAGCGCTTCTTAGGCTACTGGACACCATTAGCTCCAGAGGGATCGAACACAGGCACCTAACCTTGATCGTCCGTTCCCGGAGCCGCGCCGCCGTCCCCCTCGCAGAGCCAGAAGAACAGAAGCAGCAGAAGCAAGAAGACATCGAAATCGGCGGCTGAAGACTCCTGTCTTCACTTAAGGTAGCGCACAGCACTGCAACTGTGCGCCATTGCTCCCACAGCACACCGCACACTCCGGTCACTGTAGGGTGCATGGCGCAGGGGGGGGCGCCCTGGGCAGCAATTAAGTACCTTTTTGGCAAAAAGAGGCATATATACAGTCTGGGACTGTATATATGCCCGAGCCTCCGCCATTTTTTACACATGAAAGCGGGACAGAAGCCCGCCGCTGAGGGGGCGGAGCCTTCTTCCTCAGCACACCAGCGCCATTTTCTCTTCACAGCTCCGCTGGAAGGACGCTCCCCAGGCTCTCCCCTGCAGTATACAGGTGCATTAAAGGGTAAAAAAGAGAGGGGGGGGGGCACATAAATTTAGGCGCAGTATATATATATTAACAGCAGCTACAGGGTAAACACTAAGGTACAGTGTAATCCCTGGGTTATATAGCGCTGGGGTGTGTGCTGGCATACTCTTTCTCTGTCTCCCCAAAAGCCTTTGTGGGGTCCTGTCCTCAGTCAGAGCATTCCCTGTGTGTGTGCGGTGTGTCGGTACGAAACCTGTGTCGACATGTTTGATGAGAAAGGATACGTGGAGGCAGAACAAGTGCAGCTGAGTCTGGTGTCGCCGCCGACGGTGCCGACACCTGATTGGATGGATATGTGGAAGGTGTTAAATGATAATGTAAACTCCTTGCATAACAGATTGGATAAAACTGTAACCGGGGGACAGTCAGGGTCTCAACCCATGCCTGATCCTACAGCGCAGAGGCCGTCAGGGTCTCAAAAGCGCACACTATCCCAGATATTTGACACAGATGTCGACACGGAATCTGACTCCAGTGTCGATGACGATGAGGCAAAGTTGCAGCCTAAAATGACTAAAGCCATCCGCTACATGATTGTAGCAATGAAGGATGTATTACACATTTCTGAGGAAAATCCTGTCCCTGACAAGAGGATTTATATGTATGGGGGGAAAAAAGCATGAAGTGACTTTTCACCCTTCACATGAATTAAATGAATTATGTGAAAAAGCGTGGGATTCCCCTGACAGGAAGGTGATAGTTTCCAAGAGATTACTTATGGCGTATCCTTTCCCGCCAACGGACAGGTTACGCTGGGAATACTCCCCTAGGGTAGACAAGGCGTTGACACGCTTGTCCAAGAAGGTGGCCCTGCCGTCTCCGGATACGGCCGCCCTAAAGGATCCTGCGGATAGAAAGCAGGAAGCTATCCTGAAGTCGGTTTATACACATTCTGGCACACTGCTGAGGCCAGCAATTGCTTCGGCCTGGATGTGTAGTGCGGTAGCTGCATGGACGGATTCTCTGTCTGAGGAGTTAGATACCCTGGACAGGGACACTGTTCTACTGACCCTGGCACATATCAAGGACGTGGTCCTATATATGCGGGATGCCCAGAGGGACATTTGCCTGCTGGGCTCTAGAGTTAACGCAATGTCCATTTGTGCCAGAAGGGTCTTATGGACTCGGCAATGGACAGGGGATACCGACTCTAAAAAACACATGGAGGTTTTACCTTTATAAGGGTGAGGAATTGTTTGGGGACGGTCTCTCTGACCTAGTTTCCACAGCTACGGCTGGGAAGTCAAATTTCTTGCCTTATGTCCCTCCACAACCTAAGAAAGCACCGTATTACCAAATGCAGTCCTTTCGTTCTCAGAGGAGCAAGAAGGTCAGAGGTGCGTCCTTTCTTGCCAGAGGCAGGGGTAGAGGAAAAAAGCTGCACCATGCAGTTAGTTCCCAGGAACAAAAGTCTTCCCCGGCTTCCACTAAATCCACTGCATCACGCTGGGGCTCCACAGGCGGAGCCAGGAGCCGTGGGGGCGCGTCTCCGACTTTTCAGCCACCAGTGGGTTTGCTCACAGGTGGATCCTTGGGCTATACAAATTGTGTCTCAGGGATACAGGCTGGAATTCGAGGTGATGCCCCCTCACCGTTACCTAAAATCGGCCTTACCAACTTCCCCCATGGAAAGGGAGATAGTGTTGGAGGCAATTCACAAACTTTTTCTCCAGCAGGTGGTGGTAGAGGTCCCCCCCCTTCAAAGGGGAAGGGGCTACTATTCCACTATGCTTGTGGTACCGAAACCAGACGGTTCGGTCAGACCCATTTTAAATTTAAAATCCCTGAACATTTATCTGAAGAAATTCAAGTTCAAAATGGAATCGCTCAGAGCGGTCATTGCAAGCCTGGAGGAAGGGGATTTTATGGTGTCTCTGGACATCAAGGATGCTTACTTGCACGTCCCCATTTATCCGCCTCATCAGGAGTACCTCAGGTTTGTGGTACGGGACTGTCATTACCAATTCCAGACGTTGCCGTTTGGCCTGTCCACGGCACCGAGAGTTTTTACCAAAGTGATGGCGGAAATGATGGTGCTCCTTCGGAAGCAAGGGGTTACAATTATCCCATACTTGGACGATCTCCTCATAAAGGCGAGGTCCAGGGAGCAGTTGCTGATCAGCGTAGCACACTCTCAGGAAGTGTTGCGTCAGCACGGCTGGATTCTGAACATTCCAAAGTCGCAGCTGATTCCTGCGACGCGTCTGCCCTTCCTGGGCATGATTCTGGACACAGACCAGAAGAAGGTGTTTCTCCCGGAGGAGAAGGCTCAGGAGCTCGTGACTCTGGTCAGAGACCTCCTAAAGCCAAAACAGGTGTCGGTGCATCGCTGCACGCGAGTCCTGGGAAAGATGGTGGCGTCATACGAAGCCATTCCCTTCGGCAGGTTCCATGCGAGGATCTTTCAGTGGGATCTGCTGGACAAGTGGTCCGGATCGCATCTTCAGATGCATCGGATGATCACCCTGTCCCCCAGGGCCAGGGTGTCTCTTCTGTAGTGGCTACAAGGTGCTCACCTCCTCGAGGGCCGCAGATTCGGCATACAGGACTGGGTCCTGGTGACCACGGATGCAAGCCTCCGAGGGTGGGGGGCAGTCACTCAAGGAAGAAACTTCCAAGGGTTGTGGTCAAGTCAGGAGACTTGTCTGCACATCAATATCCTGGAACTAAGGGCCATATACAACGCCCTGAGTCAAGAAGAGCCTCTGCTTCGAAACCAACCAGTGCTGATTCAGTCAGACAATATCACGGCAGTGGCCCATGTAAACCGCCAGGGCGGCACAAGAAGCAGGGTGGCAATGGCAGAAGCCACCAGGATTCTTCGGTGGGCGGAGAATCACGTACTAGCACTGTCAGCAGTGTTCATTCCGGGAGTGGACAACTGGGAAGCAGACTTCCTCAGCAGACACGATCTCCACCCGGGAGAGTGGGGACTTCATCAAGAAGTCTTCACGCAGATTGCAAATCGATGGGAACTGCCACAGGTGGACATGATGGCGTCCCGTCTCAACAAAAAGCTAAAAAGATATTGCGCCAGGTCAAAGGACCCTCAGGCGATAGCTGTGGATGCACTAGTAACACCGTGGGTGTTCCAGTCGGTCTACGTGTTTCCTCCTCTTCCTCTCATACCAAAGGTGCTGAGAATTGTAAGAAAAAGAGGAGTGAGAACAATACTCATTGTTCCGGATTGGCCAAGAAGGACTTGGTACCCGGAATTGCAAGAAATGCTCACAGAGGACCCATGGCCTCTGCCTCTCAGACAGGACCTGTTACAACTGTTATCTAAGATTCCAGCAAAATACCTTTCTCCACGCCTGAAACATGACCGCATTTTCTTTAAAGACTGAATTATTAAGGCGTCAGAATGTAGAAAACTTTGGTGATCCTTTCTCAGAGACATTTGAGCAGACCTCCCTCAACACGGACTGGAGAACTCCCTTCTCCAGATTGCAAAAGAATTTGCAGAGAAGAGTCCGATTGTCGTGGGATGTGACTACTTTGGAAGATTATATAAAACATAAAATTGTCCCAAGGGGATTACGACCTAAAATATTCCCGTCCTTCCCACTCGCCACGGATAATCTGAAGGCCGAGTGGGAAACAGCACTCCTCAAATGCTCGAATGATTTACTACATATATTAGTAAAACATGATACTCTGATGATTGACCAAGTAGAGAAAGAAATTGTGGACCTAGGAAAAAGTTTGGAAACCTGGGAAAAAGACTCGGCTTTCCAATCAGCTTTTGAGAAATTTAAGAAAGAAATTGACAGCTATGAACACAACATAGTGGACCGTAAACGAGGCAAATTTACACGAGATAAGAGGGACTTTGCCGGAGGAGACATTTTTAGATGGAACCCAAGACCCCCCACCAATAGAAGTAGGAAACCTCGGGAGGATCCCACTCTGTCTGAATTCGAGTCCTCCAATAGCGGGGATTCTGCCAGTGAAAACTTTGACGCACCCAATTACCATCGGGAAGAGAGTGAAGAAGATTTCTCCCCACGTTTTTTAGACCGGGATCAGAGAGGGAGAGGTCGCATCAAGGTGCGAGGAAGACAAGGCGAGGGGGAAAGAAGAGAAAAACCAAGAAATTCAGACTGGGATATACCAAGGACCCCCAGATATCCAGCACGCCAGAGGAAGACACTAAGATAGATCAAGACCAGTTATCACAATTACAGATTATTACCTTATCTGACATGATTCTGTCACCTGACCACATGGCAGTGCTCATGAAAGGACTTTCCTTTTCACCTTCAAGGTCTTTCAATAGATTCTCTTGGGAGAAAGACTTGCAACTCTTTGGGAGAAAGTTCCTCAAAAAATTATTTTCCAAACAAACACAAAGGCAATCGGAAACAACAGCAGAATCTGGTTTTACCACGGAAGATCTCCATGCCCTTCAGATGTTGGAAGAATTGCAAATTGAATCCAGTGATAATGGAAATTTCACATCGAGACCCAAGTGTAGACCGAAATCCTCTTTTTTCCCCCGGACAATAATAGTCCGGAGATCAGAGTTTTCCTTAACCTTGTTTCAAAGGAATTTGATCATATTAATAGGCATCCATCGATTCTCTCAAAATTTGAGATTTAAGGAAAGACAGGCATTAAGAGAATTACAAAGCTGGAGTGACATTGTTATCAAGCCTTCAGACAAGGGTGGCAATATTGTCATCTGGCCACAAGAGATGTACACTACTGAAGCTCATCGCCAACTTCATAACATTTCTTGTTATAAGAAACTTCCCAAGAACCCAACTCCTGATTTTCTTCAGCAGTATAATCATATGGTACAAGAAGCCGTAACACAGGGCACCATCACTCAACAAGAATTTAAATATCTGACAGTGGTGAATCCCAGAACACCCACCTTTTTACCTCCTGCCCAAGATACACAAGAACGTATCTCTTCTCAACCCCCTGGAAGACCTATCATGTCAGGCAATGGGGGTTTGTTGGAACAACCTAGCAGGTTCCTTGATTTACATCTCCGTAACTTTGTATTATCCTTACCCTCTTATTTGCAGGATACTTCTGACCTCCTACGTAAAATCCATGACATCCACTTCGAAAGTGACTTTCTAATGGTAACATTGGACGTAGAAGCATTATATACTAGCATCAATCACCAACATGGCCTCAAAGCAGTCAAATACTTTTTGGACCAGGGAGGGGAGAGCGAGTTTTCAATTTTCCTTCTTAATTTGCTAAATTTTGTTCTTGCAAAGAATTATTTTGTCTTCGAGGATCAGTTTTTTCTGCAAGTCAGGGGGACAGCAATGGGAGCAGCTTGCGCGCCCACCTATGCGAGCCTGTTTCTGGGATGGTGGGAGCATTTCTTTGTCTTCAACACCACCAATGATAAGTACACCACACATGTTACTCTGTGGCTCAGATATATCGATGATATATTTATCATTTTGGAATGGGAACAAAGAACTCCTTTTGGACTTTATCAGGACCCTGAATACCAATGATCTTAACATCTCGCTCACACATACCATCAGTTCAGAAAAAGTCCCCTTTCTTGATCTCAACATCTATAAATCAGACACAGGGTACTTGGCCACCGAACTGTATCGCAAGGAGACAGCGACGAATAGTATCCTCTTTCAGACTAGTTCACACTTCCCACCAACCATCGAAAACATCCCCAAAGGGGAATATTTAAGGTTAAGAAGAAACTGCTCTGAAGACCATATTTTCAACAAAAAGAGTTGGGAATTGACCAATCGTCTGCAAGCGAGGGGCTACAGTAAACGTTCATTGAAACGAGCCTACGCAGCAACTAAAATGGTCCCAAGGGACAAACTGATTTTTGGGAAAAAAAAGGCTGTTTCCAAACAGGAGGACAGCGTCAGATTCATTGGCACCTTCTGCCCAGAATGGAAATTGTTGAAGGATGCTATATCCAAACACTTACCGATATTACAACTTGATCCTGATCTATTTCCGTTCATTAACACCCCTGTTCAGATGAGTTGGCGAAGATCGAAAAACATCAAAGATCAACTGGTCCGTAGCCATTTCCTGACCTCACCTCCAAAGAAACCCACGATAACCGGCTCTTTCCCATGTGGCCGCTGTAAGTCATGCCCACAGATGGTACAAAAACATACGGTTACCGATAGATATGGACAAACGCTAAGAATACAACACTTTTTCAATTGCAACACACAGGCAGTCATTTACTGCATAACCTGTAGTTGTGAGTTGAAATATATTGGCATGACCACTCGGAAATTGAAGGAAAGGGTTCTGGAACATATGGGCAACATCCGGAATGCCCAGCAAGATCTTTTGCGAATGAGGCAACTTACCTCTGTTGCCAGACACTTCCACCTTGCCCATAAAGGATCAACGAAAGAACTCAAGGTGTTTGGTCTTGATCGTATCCATTTGGGGATTCGGGGTGGTGATATCACCAAAGAATTGTTGAAAAGAGAGAGTGAGTGGATCTTCCGACTGGGTAGCTTAAAGCCATCCGGACTCAATGAAAACATCAACTACGGTGCCTCCTTCGCTATCCCTCTCATGCCCCATTTCCTTTCCTCATCCCACCCCTGTGTTATACACCAAATCCTGTCACCCATATTTGTTCCATCATGGGACTAGCAACCAGTTTATCACCCTCACTTCCAATTTTAAACTATCCACATTCTTCTCCTTTTCCCCAATCCAACACCATCACCCACGTATTAATCCCAACCTATCTCCCACACACGGGCCCAGGGTCACACTCATGCGGTTCGCCTGCGTGCGTGTGCACATGGACTCATTGTAATCATACACGCTGCATGCGATCACATTCTAACGCATGCACATCTCTTCCCATCCCTTCTTTCACTTCTGCAATCATTCAGATCTGTTAGCACATCACACATTTTCTCAAGTTCATTTCACTTATCTTTCTTTGTTATTATATTTTAAATCCTTTTATTTTTCATTTTTAATATATTTCTTTATATTCCTTTATCATTTAATATTAATAATCATTTTTACATATTTTATATTTTTTATATTTTATTTTTTCAATTAATTTCATTTTTCATCATTTTCCCCTCTAACTCACTTTCACTCATCTCTCACATCATTTTGCAATCCTCAGTGCACTATGAGCCAAATCATCCACACACCTTCATCTTCACCCATTGTCAGTTTCCTTCTCACATCCCCACAACCACATCTATTCACCTGCCTTTCATTGCCATTCCTAACTTATGCCATTTACTTTCCTGTAATTCACGTTTTCACCACGTGTCCATCAGCATCATTCTTTACCAATTTTGGCATTTCAAAATATCACCTATCTCACCTAGCCTCCAATGTCCCATTCCAAAGTTCCTCACCCAGCCCCCTTTTTCTTAGTGTATCCCCCCTTTTTCCTTTGTTTTAAACTGGGCAAATCTGCCCTTCACCAACATGGTCCCTCTCATATCGTGCACATCACATTCCCACTCTCCACACCCCTTCCTAGTCTCCTTAATAGCCAGGGTGAATAACCGCCGGGTCATTGTCATTTATATTGCCTATCGAAGGGGCACAGACCCAAGCAAGTTATATTCAATCTAGTTGCGCTGACTATCATCTCACATTGAGGGCAAGTTGCCCCTCTCCATCATGGCCACCCCACCTCCAGCGTCACACTATTCAGAGGTCCCGCCCTAATACACCGTCTTATCCATATAGCGGCCTAGATCAGCGCCCCTATCACCATGGTGACAGCCGCTGACACATACGGCTGTGACCTAATGGCGGCATCGTCATACACGTCCTCCCCGCCCCCACCAGGGACGCGCCGGCCCTGATTGGCCAGCGCCGTACGGCTGTTACCTAATTGGCGGTATCGTCGCTGATTGGCCAGCGCCGCACTGCTGGGCTCTCTTATACTCACCATGTCTCTACCCGCACCTCCAGGAAGTGACCAAGCCCTGCGGGGTGAAACGCGTTTTCCGAGCCAGCGGGTCCACCAGCACCAACCACGCCACCAGAGGGTATCTTTGCTGCGGTTCACAACACAGGTTATATACACAGGCAGTGCCTGTGTGGGTAATGTTTAGCATCTATTATTTTTGATTAGCAATTGCACCAGTGACTTAACTTTACAGGGGTATCCCCTCTCATTGGCAAATACAATTAGACTTGCTCACTGTATTGAGATATATATATGCTATCCATTGTTCCTCCTGTGTCGGCAGCATTACCCTATATGCATACAATTACTGAGGGGACATTCCAATCAGCACCCTTTGGGTTACTTTTTGTTCTATAATCCAGGCATACGGCATAATCCTTTATTTCTGAGTTACATTTCATCTATCTGACATCTAAACTGTATTTTCATTATTTGTATTCCATATGTATTTACTTTTGCATTTTTTCCTGATGTCGGCAAATGCTTGCTAATAGGATATTTTGCACACAATTATTGATGCCTTCTGTTTTCATTCGTCATTTCTTTTCTTTTTTCCGTGGACTCTCATCTATGATCCTGGATGCGTAATACCACCTACGTGGGACCTACTGCCTCCAGCCTAACGTAGAAAGCAGATCCACACCTTTGTGACCAAGTGTCACATCTTTTCTCTTATATAGGTGCACTCTCATTGGCGTCCAACTCACCCATTTGTCTACTACCATACCACACTGCCAGTGCCCGATCTCGTCCGATCTTGGAGCGCTATACAGTGTTGGGCTGCGTTAGTACCTGAGGGGGAGACTCACAGGGAATACCCAGTGTAGTAGACGCTTCACCTCTGTGATGTGCGTTATCTGACGCCAACAGCAGTATCACCACTTTATTTCATCTCTCCATAATATCCCCATATTTTGTGTATGCATACTCTGTTTATACAATCGCTCAAGACCCTCTGAGCTGATCACTTACAAATAATCTATACAGTGCATTCAGTTGGTGACTGGTGGAAAGTGGGTACTGCCTCACTATCCATTACCGTACCTGTCCAACTTTCTCATATTGGACAATTGACCATAATTTGGTCTCAACAATACAGATTTTTCTGTACTGGTCGGGTGGAAACGGATGTAGAATAGCAAAGTGTCTACAGCCTTCCTTATCACATCTTGTGAGACAGGACCAGAACATTCCTTCATTTTTTCACAATCCCCTCTAGAGGAGAAAAAATCTCTTTCAATTTAATATACTTTTTAAATCACATTCATTCTTTGGATCCTATATTGTACTATGGGTAATCATGAGATAGCATTGTTTATAATGTATATCCATTAAAAGCTATATTTTATTAATTACTATGTATATCTGAAACTATTCGAACTTTATTTCAACTTTTAAGAGTGCGCCCACACAAGAGCCTTCCTTTCTTCTTCCTTTGGTAACAACAAGGGCCCTGTCTGTTCCAAGACTTACCGCGGCTGCGTTTGAAGGCATGGCGGTTGAACACCGGATCCTAGCAGAAAAGGGCATTCGGGAAGCAGTTATTCCTACGCTGATAAAGGCTAGGAAGGACGTGACAGCAAAATATTATCACCGTATATGGCGAAAATATGTTGCTTGGTGTGAGGCCAGGAAGGCCCCTACAGAGGAATTCCAGCTGGGTCGATTCCTGTACTTCCTACAGTCAGGAGTGACTATGGGCCTAAAATTAGTGTCCATAAAGGTCCAGATTTCGGCCCTATCCATTTTCTTTCAAAAAGAACTGGCTTCACTGCCTGAGGTTCAGACGTTTGTTAAGGGAGTGCTGCATATTTAGCCTCCTTTTGTGCCACCAGTGGCACCTTGGGATCTTAACGTGATCTTGGCTTTCCTGAAATCCCACTGGTTTGAGCCACTTAAGACGGTGGAGCTAAAGTATCTCACGTGGAAAGTGGTCATGCTGTTGGCTCTAACCTCAGCTAGGCGTGTGTCAGAATTGGCGGCTTTGTCATGTAAAAGCCTCTATCTGGTTTTCCATATGGACAGGGCAGAATTGCGAACTCGTCCGCAGGTTCTGCCAAAGGTGGTGTCATCTTTTCATCTGAACCAACCCATTGTGGTGCCTGCGGCTACTCGTGACTTGGAGGATTCCAAGTTGCTTGATGTAGTCAGGGCTTTGAAGATCTATGTTGCCAGGACGGCTGGAGTCAGGAAGACTAACTCGCTGTTTATCCTGTATGCATCCAACAAGCTTGGTGCTCCGGCTTCAAAGCAAACCATTGCTCGCTGGATCTGTAACACGATTCAGCAGGCTCATTCTGCGGCTGGATTGCCGCATCCAAAATCAGTAAAAGCCCATTCCACAAGGAAGGTGGGCTCTTCTTGGGCGGCTGCCCGAGGGGTCTCGGCATTACAGCTTTGCCGAGCTGCTACTTGGTCGGGTTCAAACACATTTGCAAAGTTCTACAAGTTTGATACCCTGGCTGAGGAGAACTTGGTGTTTGCCCATTCGGTGCTGCAGAGTCATCCGCACTCTCCCGCCCGTTTGGGAGCTTTGGTATAATCCCCATGGTCCTTACGGAGTCCCCAGCATCCACTAGGACGTTAGAGAAAATAAGAATTTACTTACCGGTAATTCTATTTTTCGTAGTCCGTAGTGGATGCTGGGCGCCCGTCCCAAGTGCGGACTTTCTGCAATACGTGTATATAGTTATTGCTTAATAAAGGGTTATGTTATGTTGGCATCCATTGGTTGGTTATTCATACTGTTAACTGGGTAAGTTTATCACAAGTTTTACGGTGTGATTGGTGTGGCTGGTATGAGTCTTACCCGGGATTCCAAAATCCTTTCCTTGTAATGTCAGCTCTTCCGGGTACAGTTTCCTTAACTGAGGTCTGGAGGAGGGGCATAGAGGGAGGAGCCAGTGCACACCAGATAGTACTAAATCTTTCTTTAGAGTGCCCAGTCTTCTGCGGAGCCCGCTATTCCCCATGGTCCTTACGGAGTCCCCAGCATCCACTACGGACTACGAGAAATAGAATTACCGGTAAGTAAATTCTTATTTTTGCCTCCCAGGTGATGCTTGATGTGAAGGTAAGGCCGTATCTCAGAATTTGGTAAAGACCATGTAGCTTGGATGTCACCAATGACAAACACACCCAAAGAACTAACCAGCTGGCCAACATGTGATATCCCACCCTGAGTAACTAATTTTTTTTTTTTTTTTTTATGCTTTCAGGTAAACGGCCAAAGAAGGGCATGGCAACAGCCAAGCAACGCCTCGGCAAAATCTTGAAGCTCAACCGACATGACCATGCACGCTTCTTTGTTTGACGACCTACATTTCTTGCTTTTTACTTCATGCATATTACAGTATTGAGGAAAGCGTAGGCCTGGAGCCTTTTGCCTTCCATTTACCAAGGGTGGACCTACAAGTTCCACACCAAACACTGCCTGATGAACAAAGATTTTTTTTATTTTATTTTTAATGCTCTTTTGGTTGGTTTTTTTTTTTTTTTACGCTTTCACTGTGCCACACCCACTCAGCAATAACTGGAGGATAATTTCCAATCAGAATTCTTGCGTGGTAGTCGGAGCCCTTCTAACTTTGGGTATGGATTTGGAATAGAATTTGCTCTTCTGATTTTTCTCTGAATTTATTTCTCTTTGTGCAGCTGGGAGTGGTGTGGGAGTAGGGCACTGCGGGTGCTTTTGGGAAGGGGAGGGGGTGTTCAATAATTTATTGCAAACAGATTTCTAAATGATTTTTTGCTCCTAGAACAAAAAAAATCATTTTTTTTTATTATTTATTTCAGATATTGTTTTTGTAGGGTCTTTTTAATTTTTGGATTTTAAGCAATGTGAATTTTTTTATTTTTTTATTTTTGTGTATGTTTTTGTGTGGTGAAAGGGAGGGCCACACATTTGGGGAGATTTCTCGCTTTCTTTTACTTGATATTCAGGATGTAGTCTTAAACAGGGATTTGATGCGTTTTTATTTTATTTGTTTTGTAAATTAAGACATTAATATGAAATCTATTTTTATTTTTCAAATTTTTTTGCTTGTTTTTGTTTATTTTTGGCGCCTTTTTATTTTTTTCCTTTAAAAAAAAAAAAAATTATGTAAGCTATTGGCAGTGTCTCAGCCAAGAAAAAAGTAAACACTGTATTTTATTAATAGGTGGGAGTCGATCTTTTTCTGGAGATCCCTCCATGCTCTTCCTGGAAGATATAAGGGCTAAGCTAACTTTGGCATTTGAGGTTTCTGCTTTTTTACCAGTTGTTTTTTAGTCTACTATTCATGGTTTTTATCCTAGTTTCTCCCAACACTGATAGAGACATTGGTTTGGTGCTAGAAAGAAAGATTTTGTATGCCACAGAAGCTATTTCAAATTATCTGCATCTTTTCTTTGCTACTTAAAAACTTTTTAGCAAATGCTCCTCCATAAAATACTGCGCACTGACTTGATACTGAAATGCAACGTTTTGAAATTGTCTGGCCGGTAAATTGAATCTACTTTATAAGGAGGAATTATTTTTGTTCATAACCTTGGCTTAATTTTTGTTTTAATGTAAAATCTGTATGTTTCTGTTGTGCTTATTTTTTATTTCAAAAGAAAAAAAAAAGGAAGAAAAAGCTTTAACTCCATGATATAGACATCATTTTAAATAAGCAGCCTTTCACTAAAACCACGTGGATCTCAGGGTAATTGAATTTGGAAGTTGGCATAGAGGTGCCAGGTACCTGTGTTCAGGTTGTGTCAGCCCCATCACCAATCTTCCATACCCCCCACCCCTACTTGACATTAAAATGTTCTAGCAGTGGCTCACGGAAGAAAAGGACTGTTATACACTGAGCCTACTTCATTTGTAGAACTCTTTTATTTTTATTTTTTTGTATTGTGTGTTTTTATTTCCATTTGATTTTTATTTTTTTTGTGTCTCTATATTTATGCATCCATTCAGTCCCCTTTCTGTGCCAGTCTCTGCAATTGCAAGCAAAAATGCCAGTTTTGATTCTCTTGTACATAAAGCCGATTCTAGATTTTTGTATTTCTTGTAATATAAAATTAAATATTTAACACTTTTTTTTTTCTCAATTTTTTCTTTTTCTTTCTTTGGTTATCTACTTTTATTCTATTTCTTTGTGTTTAACAGTTATTAATATGTAACTGAAGCAGATTTGCTGCCGCTGTTGAGGACATTAATTGAACCAACAAGTTATAATAACGGTATTTGGATTTTGGCCCCAGTCTTAAAAAAAAAAAAAATTCTGTAAATGTTTTCTTTGCACTTTTAAAGTCGCTGTTCGAATACATGAAAAAACTCTATTCAATAGTACTTTAGCAGTGTTTTAAATGTCCAGGAGTCGTTCTGGAACTTGTATATTTATTTAACTGTGTGGCCAATATGAAAACGTTCTTTTAGTCTACATTTGACCTCATTGTACAGTTTTCTTCCATATAGCAAAATCTTACAAATGTTCAGACTAATTATTTCATAATTTGACAGTTGTTCTCTCTTCCCTTTTTCATGTTTTCTTCTTTTTTACGATTTATAGTCATGTGATTTTTATCCTTTTTCAGTCAAAATCAGTTGGAAATATTAAACTGTTTCCATCAACCGTAAACTGTGTTTTTGATTGTTACAATTTGGAACTGATGGTTTGTTCATTATGAAATGATGTTAGTTCTTGTTTTTATATACTTCGGTTTATCCTGGGTTTGTAAAGTATAATTTCTGACTTTTATTGACTTTTTCCAATCCCACCATTTTGTACAAAGATTCTATTTAATTTTTTTGGATTTTCATAAACAAAACAAACAAAAAAAAGTTCTCAGTGGTACAACATAGGGATAGACGCATCAGATTGGAGGAACATTCAGTATGGAGTATATTTTAGGTTACAGTTTCTTTTTAATAAACTTTCAAGATCTGCAGGTGGAAAGTTTACAGTGTTAATTGGAGCCACTGATAAGAGAAACAGACTGTGGGGGGAATTCAATTAGCCCCGATACTTTTACAGGCACATAAAATGGGAGTTTTTCACAATTTTTATTTTGCGCATTTTTTCTCCTGGGTTATTCAATTATGAGCTCTCGTTTTCTTGCGCAAAAAAATTAATAATCTATTTTCAAGCAAAAACACATTCGATCCATGATAACTTCACAGACCTATGTGTTTTTCCAAAAATGGTGTCGTTAATATATTTTTTGCGGAACCTTACCAGGTTACAAACCCCCTCCCCCAGCTCGATAACTGCTGACGGGGGCCGAGCTTCAGGGCTAATTGAATAGCCCTGTGTGGGGTCAATTAGCCCATGGTCTGTTACCGCAACTACCTGAATACATCCCCCCCCCCACCCCACAGTGTGTGTGTGTGTGTGTGTGTGTGTATATATAAAACATTTAGTCCAGAATCTGTGCCCAGACTGATTTTACAAGTTGCCCCAATACTGTTTTTAGTGGGCATTTGTTTTTAAATGTAAAGATATATAAAAAAAAAATGCCAATATGAAAGCAGAATACCCTTGCAATATTCTAAAACAAGTTTTTCTGGCATTCCACAGATACAAAGCTGTTAAGTATATTTGTTTGGATCAAACGTTTACCATTCAATGTAGTCGGGAGGTGGGTAAAAAAATATTTTTTTTGCACTGAATGCATCTGATCATACTCTAATTAGAGGACATTGCTGATTTTTTTTAATTCTTTTTTTTTTTATTTGTTTTAATCGTTGGATACAAAATTTTATACAGATTATACCAAATGTGATTCTGCCTACAAACGTTTATAGCAGTAGCCTAAATGAACAGTTTTTATCCAAGAGCATGATTTTTACTCTAGAACTTTATCCTATTTGAGTCTCCTCTCTTCGTAAGACTCTACCTTGAGTTTCGAGGCTACTACAAAGCAACCTCAGTACTTACCTATGCAGCCTAAACTTGTCTACATATGCCTACTTATACATTGCTACTTATGAGCCACAAAAACTAAAAAATTACTGTTCTAAGTTTCTGTATTTGTGGTTTTTTTTATCGTGAAAGTAAAATTGTTGCATTAAAAATGGGGAAAACATTCACAATAAAACCTACAGACCGAGATTCGTATATTTTAATTACTGTGTAAAGGAATACGATAGATTTGAATTTCTAAAGCATTCAAAAAGTTGCGCGTCTGTAAAACATTGTGAGCCTGGCGTGTTGTGACCAGCTCACTGTGGGGTTTTTTGTTATATTACAATGATTAATGAGTTGTAGGTGAACAGGATATGCCAAATGTTTTAAGAAAGCTTCCACAAACTATTGATAGGGGTTTTTTATTGATCTTTTTTTTTTTAGTAACTTTCTGTAAAATGATAATTATTTTGTTTAAAATATGTACATATCTGTCAATGTACAGAAAATGAAAAAACAAAACAAAAACATAGCACCACCACTAGAAACCATTTTGTTGGAGCCTATATTTTGACTTTATACGTTTCTGTTTCTTAGCAGAGCACTGTGGTTTTTACACCATTTGTGAGATAGGACCACAAGTAAAGGCCTCAAAGGTTTATGATCTTCAAAAAAAAAAATACAAAATCTTCCACTTACAGTATGGGGAATATGGCATTGTAATGCTTGGTAAACACTTTTTAAGCATGGATACTACGGCCATTAGTATTTTATTAGTGTAGTAAATGTTATCACCTCGATCCCTCTTGAAAACACCTCATATTTTTCAACTTCAGTTAAACCGAATGATCTTTGTGCTGTAGATATAGAAAGAGGTCTTCTTGATCTAGCTTTAATGAGAAATACCTATCCTGTTCACCTGCAGGCAGGAATTACTGTACATATATATAGATATATAAATATAGAGAGATTTTCTGTTTGTATGTTTTTTACTGTGGCTCAAGAACCGTCGGTGTAATTTTCTATTTTCTATTTACTCACCTTGTATCAGTCAAAAACTGCAATGAACTGTTGTACTTTGTTTTATTTATATCTAGCGGATAGCTTAATTTACCCCCTCTTTTGCCAGATGTGTGTTCTTTATCTTTGTATGTGTAAATATCAGATCTGTAAATAAGGGCTTGTTTGAGAAAAAAAAATTCTGAATCACATTTGTTGTGTTTTTCTTTTATTTCCTTACTGGGATATTTAAAAATAAAATACAAATTAAATTTAAAAAGGATCTGTGAAAACTATGTCAATATGTTGCATCGGAAAGGTTTTTTTTTCTGATCTTATTTCAGTTTATTAATGTACGTAAAGGTGGCTTATTACTTGGGCAAGTGATGAGAATCTATTTTAACTCCTGTAAATGGACATATTAACTTTGATTTTGTTCAGCTTTATTAGAAAACAAAACTTGTGGAATATAAGGAATGTACTATATAATGAATGTTTCTCTAACGTCCTAGTGGATGCTGGGGACTCCGAAAGGACCATGGGGAATAGCGGCTCCGCAGGAGACTGGGCACAAAGTAAAAGCTTTAGAACTAGCTGGTGTGCACTGGCTCCTCCCCCTATGACCCTCCTCCAAGCCTCAGTTAAGATTTTGTGCCCGAACGAGAAGGGTGCAATCTAGGTGGCTCTCCTGAGCTGCTTAGAGTAAAAGTTAAAATAGGTTTTTTATTTTCAGTGAGACCTGCTGGCAACAGGCTCACTGCATCGAGGGACTAAGGGGAGAAGAAGCGAACTCACCTGCGTGCAGAGTGGATTGGGCTTCTTAGGCTACTGGACATTAGCTCCAGAGGGACGATCACAGGCCCAGCCATGGATGGGTCCCGGAGCCGCGCCGCCGGCCCCCTTACAGATGCTGAAGCAAGAAGAGGTCCATAAATCGGCGGCAGAAGACTTTCCTGTCTTCATAAGGTAGCGCACAGCACTGCAGCTGTGCGCCATTGCTCTCAGCACACTTCGGTCACTGAGGGTGCAGGGCGCTGGGGGGGGGCGCCCTGGGAAGCAATGAATTTACCTTATTTGGCAAAAAATACATCACATATAGCTCCTGGGCTATATGGATGTATTTAACCCCTGCCAGTTTTCCAGAAAAAAGCGGGAGAAGAGCCCGCCGTGAAGGGGGCGGGGCCTATCTCCTCAGCACACAGCGCCATTTTTCCCACACAGCTCCGCTGGTAGGAAGGCTCCCAGAATCTCCCCTGCATCCTGCAACTACAGTAACAGGGTAAAAAAGAGAGGGGGGCACTTATTTGGCAAAATAACAGATATAAGCAGCTATAAGGGATAGACACTTATTGTAAGGTTGTCCCTATACATATATAGCGCTCTGGTGTGTGCTGGCAAACTCTCCCTCTGTCTCCCCAAGGGGCTAAGTGGGTCCTGTCCTCTATCAGAGCATTCCCTGTGTGTGTGCTGGGTGTCGGTACGTGTGTGTCGACATGTATGAGGAGGAAAATGATGTGGAGGCGGAGCAATTGCCTATAATGGTGATGTCACCCCCTAGGGAGTCGACACCTGAATGGATGGCCGTAATTAAGGAATTACGTGACAGTGTCGGCACGTTACAGAAAACTGTTGACGACATGAGACAGCCGGCAGCTCAGTTAGTGCCTGTCCAGGCGTCTCAAACACCGTCAGGGGCTATTAAACGCCCGTTACCTCAGTGGGTCGACACGGACACAGACACTGACTCCAGTGTCGACGGTGAAGAAACAAACGTATTTTCCAGTAGGGCCACACGTTACATGATCACGGCAATGAAGGAGGTTTTGCACATCTCTGATACTGCAAGTACCACAAAAAGGGGTATTATGTGGGGTGTGAAAAAACTACCCGTAGTTTTTCCTGAATCAGATGAATTGAATGAAGTGTGTGATGAAGCGTGGGTTACCCCCGACAAAAAACTGCTAATTTCTAAAAAATTATTGGCACTATATCCCTTCCCACCAGAGGTTAGGGCTCGTTGGGAAACAACCCCTAGGGTGGATAAGGCGCTCACACGCTTATCAAAACAAGTGGCGTTACCGTCTCCAGAAACGGCCGCCCTTAAGGAGCCAGCAGATAGGAGGCTGGAAAATATCCTTAAAAGTATATACACACATACTGGTGTTATACTGCGACCAGCAATCGCCTCAGCCTGGATGTGCAGTGCTGGGGTGGCTTGGTCGGATTCCCTGACTGAAAATATTGATACCCTGGACAGGGACAATATATTATTGACTATAGAGCATTTAAAGGATGCATTCCTATATATGCGAGATGCACAGAGAGACATTTGCACTCTGGCATCAAGAGTAAGTGCGATGTCCATTTCTGCCAGAAGAGGATTATGGACGCGACAGTGGTCAGGGGATGCGGATTCCAAACGGCATATGGAAGTATTGCCGTATAAAGGGGAGGAGTTATTTGGAGGCGGTCTATCGGACCTGGTGGCCACGGCAACGGCTGGGAAATCCACCTTTTTACCCCAAGTCACCTCGCAGCAGAAAAAGATACCGTCTTTTCAGGCTCAGTCCTTTCGTCCCCATAAGGGCAAGCGGGCAAAAGGCCACTCATATCTGCCCCGGGGCAGAGGAAGGGGAAAAAGACTGCAACAGACAGCTTCTTCCCACGAACAGAAGCCCTCCCCCGCTTCTGCCAAGTCCTCAGCATGACGCTGGGGCCTTACAAGCGGACTCAGGCACGGTGGGGGCCCGTCTCAAGAATTTCAGCGCGCAGTGGGCTCACTCGCAAGTGGACCCCTGGATCCTGCAGGTAGTATCTCAGGGGTACAAATTGGAATTCGAGACGTCTCCCCCTCGCCGGTTCCTGAAGTCTGCTTTACCAACGTCTACCCCTGACAGGGAGGCGGTATTGGAAGCCATTCACAAGCTGTATTCCCAGCAAGTGATAATCAAGGTACCCCTCCTACAACAGGGAAAGGGGTATTACTCCACGCTGTTTGTGGTACCGAAACCGGACGGCTCGGTGAGACCCATTTTAAATCTGAAAGCCTTGAACACTTACATAAAAAGGTTCAAGTTCAAGATGGAGTCACTCAGAGCAGTGATAGCGAACCTGGAAGAAGGGGACTACATGGTGTCTCTGGACATCAAGGATGCTTACCTCCATGTCCCAATTTGCCCTTCTCACCAAGGGTACCTCAGGTTTGTGGTACAGAACTGTCACTATCAGTTTCAGACGCTGCCGTTTGGATTGTCCACGGCACCCCGGGTCTTTACCAAGGTAATGGCCGAAATGATGATTCTTCTTCGAAGAAAAGGCGTCTTAATTATCCCTTACTTGGACGATCTCCTGATAAGGGCACGGTCCAGAGAACAGTTAGAGGTCGGAGTAGCACTATCTCATATAGTACTACGACAGCACGGATGGATTCTAAATATTCCAAAATCGCAGCTGATTCCGACGACACGTCTGCTGTTCCTAGGGATGATTCTGGACACAGTACAGAAAAAGGTGTTTCTCCCGGAAGAGAAAGCCAGGGAGTTATCCGACCTAGTCAGGAAACTCCTAAGACCAGGCCAGGTGTCAGTGCATCAGTGCACAAGGGTCCTGGGAAAGATGGTGGCTTCTTACGAAGCGATTCCATTCGGCAGATTCCACGCAAGAACTTTTCAGTTGGATCTGCTAGACAAATGGTCCGGATCGCATCTTCAAATGCATCAGCGGATAACCCTGTCTCCAAGGACAAGGGTGTCTCTCCTGTGGTGGTTACAGAGTGCTCATCTCCTAGAGGGCCGCAGATTCGGCATTCAGGATTGGGTCCTGGTGACCACGGATGCCAGCCTGAGAGGCTGGGGAGCAGTCACACAGGGAAAAAATTTCCAGGGCTTGTGGTCAAGCATGGAAACGTCACTTCACATAAATATCCTGGAACTAAGGGCCATTTACAATGCCCTAAGTCAGGCAAGGCCTCTGCTTCAGGGTCAGCCAGTATTGATCCAGTCGGACAACATCACGGCAGTCGCCCACGTAAACAGACAGGGCGGCACAAGAAGCAGGAGGGCAATGACGGAAGTGGCAAGGATTCTTCGCTGGGCGGAAAATCATGTGATAGCACTGTCAGCAGTGTTCATTCCGGGAGTGGACAACTGGGAAGCAGACTTCCTCAGCAGACACGATCTTCACCCGGGGGAGTGGGGACTTCACCCAGAAGTCTTCCACATGATTGTAAACCGTTGGGAAAAACCAAAGGTGGACATGATGGCGTCTCGCCTCAACAAAAAACTGGACAGATATTGCACCAGGTCAAGGGACCCTCAGGCAATAGCTGTGGACGCTCTGGTAACACCGTGGGTGTACCGGTCAGTGTATGTGTTCCCTCCTCTTCCTCTCATACCAAAAGTACTGAGAATCATAAGAAGGAGAGGAGTAAAGACTATACTCGTGGCTCCGGATTGGCCAAGAAGGACTTGGTACCCGGAAATTTAAGAGATGCTCACGAAAGACCCGTGGCCTCTACCTCTAAGACAGGACCTGCTCCAGCAGGGACCATGTCTGTTCCAAGACTTACCGCGGCTGCGTTTGACGGCATGGCGGTTGAACGCCGGATCCTGAAGGAAAAAGGCATTCCGGATGAAGTCATCCCTACCCTGATCAAAGCCAGGAAGGATGTAACCGTACAACATTATCACCGTATTTGGCGTAAATATGTTGCGTGGTGCGAGGCCAGGAAGGCCCCTACGGAGGAATTTCAACTGGGTCGATTCCTGCATTTCCTGCAAACAGGACTGTCTATGGGCCTCAAATTAGGGTCCATTAAGGTTCAAATTTCGGCCCTGTCGATATTCTTCCAAAAAGAACTAGCTTCTGTTCCTGAAGTTCAGACGTTTGTCAAGGGAGTACCTCATATACAGCCTCCTTTTGTGCCTCCAGTGGCACCTTGGGATCTCAATGTAGTGTTGGGATTCCTAAAATCACATTGGTTTGAACCACTCACCACTGTGGACTTGAAATATCTCACATGGAAAGTGGTAATGCTGTTAGCCCTGGCTTCAGCCAGGCGTGTATCAGAATTGGCGGCTTTATCCTATAAAAGCCCTTACCTAATTTTTCATACGGACAGGGCAGAATTGAGGACTCGTCCTCAATTTCTCCCTAAGGTGGTTTCAGCATTTCACTTAAACCAACCTATTGTGGTGCCTGCGGCTACTAGGGACTTGGAGGATTCCAAGTTGCTGGACGTAGTCAGGGCCCTGAAAATATATGTTTCCAGGACGGCTGGAGTCAGAAAATCTGACTCGCTGTTTATCCTGTATGCACCCAACAAGCTGGGTGCTCCTGCTTCTAAGCAGACGATTGCTCGTTGGATTTGTAGTACAATTCAGCTTGCACATTCTGTGGCAGGCCTGCCACAGCCAAAATCTGTAAAAGCCCATTCCTCACGGAAAGTGGGCTCATCTTGGGCGGCTGCCCGAGGGGTCTCGGCTTTACAACTTTGCCGAGCAGCTACTTGGTCAGGGGCAAACACGTTTGCTAAATTCTACAAATTTGATACCCTGGCTGAGGAGGACCTGGAGTTCTCTCATTCGGTGCTGCAGAGTCATCCGCACTCTCCCGCCCGTTTGGGAGCTTTGGTATAATCCCCATGGTCCTTTCGGAGTCCCCAGCATCCACTAGGACGTTAGAGAAAATAAGAATTTACTTACCGATAATTATATTCCTCATAGTCCGTAGTGGATGCTGGGCGCCCATCCCAAGTGCGGATTGTCTGCATTACTTGTACATAGTTATTGTTACAAAAATCGGGTTATTGTTGTTGTGAGCCATCTTTTCAGAGGCTCCTTCTGTTATCATGCTGTTAACTGGGTTCAGATCACAAGTTGTACGGTGTGATTGGTGTGGCTGGTATGAGTCTTACCCGGGATTCAAAATCCTTCCTTATTGTGTACGCTCGTCCGGGCACAGTATCCTAACTGAGGCTTGGAGGAGGGTCATAGGGGGAGGAGCCAGTGCACACCAGCTAGTTCTAAAGCTTTTACTTTGTGCCCAGTCTCCTGCGGAGCCGCTATTCCCCATGGTCCTTTCGGAGTCCCCAGCATCCACTACGGACTATGAGAAATAGAATTATCGGTAAGTAAATTCTTATTTTCCTCAATACTGTACTGGATTATAAATTGTAGACACGCACTCTGATTTTCAATAGTTATAGAAATTATATATTTAGAAAACCTAAAAAATAACGGGTTAGTGTCAAATATTAAAATTACCAGACCTATTCGCAGTGACTGGCGCGGAACTTATTTTGTAATTTTGTTAACTTATAGTGACTGATTTCAAAATGTTTTTTATTTTTAAACTCTCTTCCATACTTGCCTAATTGGATTTAGTGGTTGTTTTATTGCCAACCTATTTGAAATTTCTGATTTTTCCCTCAAATAGAGGTCCAGCTTATACAGTACATCTACAACAGTAAAAAGATAGCCTGTTAGTAGGTCATGGAATTGGTAGACAGTAGAGAAGGTCGACATACAAAAGGTCAACATAAAAATTGTCGACAATTTTTTTTTTACATTTTGGTCATTTTGTATGTTTGTACTTAAAAAAAAAAAAAAAAAAAAAAAACCTTGGGTCGACCATGTGTATCAATTGTCATGTCGACCTTTTGAACCCATCAACCTTAAGCACTGTCTATCTTTTACCTGTCGACCTTTTACATGTCAACCATTTGGGGTTGACCTACTGACTATTTTTACTGTAGATCTATCAACCGGATGTTGCTTTCCTTCTCACTTCATAGGTCTGCAAGAAAAATGACGATACCCGGGTATCCTATTCAACCGCATTGTGTGTGGCTGCACATCGTGGAAGATTGAATAGCTTCCCCTCCCTCTTGAGTAATTTAATATGTAGAAGACCGTACAATACTCTTGAGTGGTTGAGAAATAAAACTATCCAAAGCACTTTGATAGCAGCTTTTATTATAAGTATATTACAGTGGATTGGCCTTTATGTAACCAGGGACGACAGCAGCTGAACGAACACCTTTTCTAGTACGTTTTTTTTTCTTGAGGTATAACTTCCATCACCACTTGTAGCTTCATTGTCAGTCGATCTAGGATAGTTTAAAAACAGTAAAAAGAAGAAAAAAATAAATATTTCAGGTTTTATAGGCGTCCAGTACCACTAGTAACTAAATTGTCAAACAGCGGGGCTGCCACACATTTCTTGAGCTTATATCACCATTAAATCCTCGCACAGATAATGACAATTAAAGCTTCTATTACATATTTTTAAGGGAAATAAAGGGAACTTGTTCCCAATTAAGCAATTGTTATACATGGATGTCAAAGTGTAGACCCGCCTCATTAACCTGCCATTTATTACTTCATTTTTATTTATTTTATTTTTTTCATTTATTAAAAAAAAAAAGTGCTTAAAAAAACAAAAAAAAAACAACAACAAAATTGTGGATTTTGTCTGGAATATAGAGATCGTAACTTCAATAGTTTTCTGTGCTTAAGATTAAACTAATAACATTTCCGTTACTATCAAACGGATTATCATTAGCACCCAGGGTTCTCAAACTCTGTCCTCAGGACCCCACGGGTCTGGGACTGAGGGTCGACAGCACAAAGGTCGACACACCTTAGGTCGACGCCAATTGGTCGACACACCTTAGGTCGACATGGACAAAAGGTTGACAGGAACAAGGTCGACATGGAAAAAGGTCGACATGAGTTTTTTTGTGTGTTTTTTTTGGTGTCGTTTTCTTCGTAGAGTGTCCGGGAACCCCAATTACTGCACCGCGTCCCCTCGCATGGCTCGCCATGCTTCGGGCATGGTGCTACCGCTTCGCTCGGCACACTTTACTGTTCCAATCGTAGTCCACGTGGATCGTTAAGTATGAAAAGGTTCAAAAAAAGAAAAAAAATAGTGAAAAACTCATGTTGACCTTGTTCCTGTCGACCTTTTGTCCATGTCGACCAATTGGCGTCGACCTTTGTGCTGTCGACCTGGAGTCCGGATACCGGACCCCACACGGTTCATGTTTTCCAGGTCACCTGTGGATTTTTAAAATGTGACCGTTGCTGATACACACTGCAGCTGCTGGGTGACCTGGAAAACGTGACCTATGTGGGGGCTCCTGAGGATCGAGTTTGAGAACCACTGCATTAACACAATGCATACCTTTACAAAAAGGTATGTCCTCCTGCTCTCTCTAGCCATCGTCACTCCTGACAACTACCACTTACTGAATGCATGTCTCCATCCCTCGGGCAGTCGTTGCCGGTGTATGGTTAGGTAATACATGGGTAACCCACTTAAGGTGATGAGACAGCCAATGCCGGTGTTCACTGGATCGGAATACAGAGACAGTGCCACAATAAATAGGCACATCGTACTGAAGACCACGGGGATGAGCAGCGGCACCTGTAGCGGAGTTGATTGGTTATCTCACGTTTCTTTTTCTTTGGTGCTTTTCACAAAAATTACATTTCTAAGATATAACCATAAGGAAAGGTAATGAAAATATATATTTAGCCTTACTCCCAGGAGTGTCCACCATTTTTTTTTTCTCCCATTGAAAAATTGACCCTCTACTAATATAATTCCTATCGTTAATCACTGGATTGATATATGCTGTAATGTTATTAACTTGTCTTCCTTCCAAGGGGGGAATGCAATTGACGTTTGTTTTTATTTTGCGTCCACAGCTCCCGTCTAATGAGACAAGAGCTATCCAATTGTTTGTGCCGCACTAGCCTGTGATTTATTGCGGAGGCCGTGCTCAAACCTGTTCAAACTACTGGGTGGTAGTAGTAGACCCTACCACCATCATCCTCATCGTCCTTTTTAATATCTTTGTTGCCAACATTACAAATGGTATTGAAGGGAAGGTATGCCTTTTTGCAGATGACACAAAGGTATGCAACAGGGTAGACAGGAGAAGTAAAGCTAATGATTGAGGATCTAGGTAGACTAGAGGAATGGTCAAGAATGTGGCGACTTTTTTTTTTTAGTATATATATTAATCATACACTTGGGTCTCTAAGAGGGATCCAGTCAGTATTCCAGCATTCGGAATGCTGACGCAGGGATCTTGACATGGATCAAAAGGCCGGCCCTGGAGTCCCGACTGTCTGCATCCCAAACGTTAGTATGCCAGTGCTGCTTTGGGTCAGGCCACGGGGGGGGGGGTGTTGGGTTTAGGTTCAGGCTGCGGGACGGTGGGGGGATTATGGTTAGGCTGTGGAGGGTTTGACTGTTAGGGTCAGGCTGCGGGAAGGGAGGGTTAGGGGAATAAGGGATAGCATACTTGTCTTCCCGGTGTCGGGATCCCACTGTCTGTATTCTGATTGCTGGGATCCTGATACCATCCCCTCTAAAACACAAGGGCTAAATATAGTATTAAGGGCACTATAATCGAAACTACTCTGCGGGGGAATGGGATCTAGGAGTCACTATTTCAGATGACTTGAGGGCAGGTAAGCAATGTAACAAAACAATGAGGAAGGCTAGTCAGATGCTTACATCACAAAAAGACCAAGGAAGACTAAAAGATATGTATAGTTTGGAGCACAGAAGGGAAGGGGGAAGGGGGGGGCATGGGTAGACACTTTCAAATATATGAAGGGTTTTACCAAGGTACAGGAGAAAAAAATTCTTGAAAGGAAGAGAAGTATTAGAACTCTAGGCCATGCACTGAGACTGGAGGGAGGTAGGATAAAAGGAAATTTGAGGAAAAGTTATTTTACAGAACGGGTAGTGTTTAAGTGGAATAGCATCCCGTCAGAGGTGTCTACCTGCTAAGACAGTAGAACACTTTAAACATGCTTGAGATAGGCATAAGAATATCCTTACAAAGACCTAAGAAACCAATAGAGTTGGGGTTACCAAAAGGATAAAAGAAAAAGGGCAGACTAGATGGGCCAAGAGGTACTTACCTGCCATCACCAATGCCAAGATCTGTACTAGACATCCTGTCTCACTTTTAGACCATAGGTAAGCGATGGTGGGCCCTACCTCGAAGAAGGGTCTACAGTTCCAATACCTGCAGGAGGTCTATTCACACAGCACTATCTTTAAGCGTAAAAAAGTTACCTTAAAGGGCCGAGGGAGATCGGGATACTTTCGTTGATGAATAATTAGGCCGATAGTGCAAAGTCCCATGAACAGCCATCTTGAAAAGCTGTAAAAATTCAAAAGTCCGTAAAGATCACCAATTCCAATCATCAAGAAGACCAGCGGCATCTGGAAGAGATGTACACAGATGTATACCAGTGACGGAGCAGTGACCCTGCCAGATGTTGCCAGCACAAACTGGTAATAATATGCTGGTCTTTCCAACACAAGTCTCAGGCTGTGGAGCAGCAACCAAGCTGGTCTAGTCTGAGGGTATCTGATCACTTTATTGGTTTTGATGATCAAACAACTGATTAAGATGTACATTGCTGATTGTCAGGAGCTAGGGCCCTTTTTTTACCTAATTGCTCCAACAGGCTTGCTCTCTGTAAAAGATCTTGGGAGAAAAACCACATACCATTAATAGCAAGGCAGGAAGGGGCGTGTGCCTTCGAATGTGAATCATTGCAAACAGGGGCGGCCACTGCCCTTCTCTGGATGCAGCAAACAACATCCTAGGTAAGTGGAATAGAAAGTGTCGATGAACCACATTCCAAAAACAAAAAGGTTAGAAAGGAAGAGTAAGTGGATAGTACCGGAGAACAATGTTAGAGTTATGGTATAAGATAAAGGTGAGCAAAGCTTCAATGACAGGTTGAGTAAGGAAACTATATATAGTCAGGTAACACTTGCCTGCATAATCCCATAAATAATATATCACTGAAGGTTTATTTTTATTTATTTATTTTTTATTAATGACTTATTTAAGTTACTTATGTAGTATATAGTATCCTGCTTAAGGCTAGAGGCTCAAGTGAAACTAATGGTGCCCATACACTTGGGAGATAATCGGTGCTAACCTTCGATTTCGACCGCATCTGTGAGAGAAATCGAAGGCTTGTACGCACATTTTAGGTACCTTTCGACGTGATGCGCGGGCACACTGGTCGAATCTCGCGTCTCAAGATAGTATGTGCTGCACTTAATATTTATCGAATCGCAGTGCGATCACATGTGTTTTTAAAAACACGTCCTATATATCGCTCCCACTCGGCGGCGACGTGCCCATCACGTGATTACCATGCAATCTTTCGCATGATCGCATGGTAATCACTTTGGCAGTTCAGGTGCGATTTCATCGCACCTGAACTGCCGGTGCAATGCCCGGCAGAATCCATTCGCACCGCCAATCGCAAGAAGCTTGACAGGAAGAGGGCGTGTGTGGGTGTCAACAGACCGTTTTCAGGGAGTGGTTGGAAAAACGCAGGCGTGTCCAAGCGTTTGCAGGGCGGGTGCCTGACGTGAATTCCGGGACCGGATAGGCTGAAGTGATCGCAGCAGCTGCGTAAGTTCAGACCTACTCAGAAACTGCACAAAACTTTTTTGTACCACTCGGCTGCACAAGCATTCGCACACTTGCAAAGCTTAAATACACTCCCCTATAGGTGGCGACTATCTGATCGCAGCGCCTTATACACAGTATGTACAATAAAAATCAGAAGGGTATTCATTAAAAATTAATTTACTAGAGACCTAACTCATACATAAATGTCCAGAGTACTTTTTCTTTTCTCTGACGTCCTAGTGGATGCTGGGAACTCCGTAAGGACCATGGGGAATAGCGGCTCCGCAGGAGACTGGGCACAACTAAAAGAAAGCTTTTAGACTACCTGGTGTGCACTGGCTCCTCCCACTATGACCCTCCTCCAAGCCTCAGTTAGATTTCTGTGCCCGGCCGAGCTGGATGCACACTAGGGGCTCTCCTGAGCTCCTAGAAAGAAAGTTTATTTTAGGTTTTTTATTTTACAGTGAGACCTGCTGGCAACAGGCTCACTGCATCGAGGGACTAAGGGGAGAAGAAGCGAACCTACCTGCTTGCAGCTAGCTTGGGCTTCTTAGGCTACTGGACACCATTAGCTCCAGAGGGATCGACCGCATGGAACTGGCCTTGGTGTTCGTTCCTGGAGCCGCGCCGCCGTCCCCCTTACAGAGCCAGAAGCAAGAAGAGGTCCGGAAAATTGGCGGCAGAAGACATCAGTCTTCACCAAGGTAGCGCACAGCACTGCAGCTGTGCGCCATTGCTCCTCATGCACACTTCACACTCCGGTCACTGAGGGTGCAGGGCGCTGGGGGGGGGCGCCCTGAGCAGCAATAAAAACACCTTGGCTGGCAAATATATCACAATATATAGCCCCAGAGGCTATATATGTGATAAATACCCCTGCCAGAATCCATAAAAAAGCGGGAGAAAAGTCCGTGAAAAAGGGGCGGAGCTATCTCTCAGCACACTGGCGCCATTTTCTCTTCACAGTACAGCTGGAAGACAGCTCCCCAGGCTCTCCCCTGTAGTTTGCAGGCTCAAAGGGTTAAAAAGAGAGGGGGGGCACTAAATTTAGGCGCAATATTGTATATACAAGCAGCTATTGGGAAAAATTCACTCAATATAGTGTTAATCCCTAAATTATATAGCGCTCTGGTGTGTGCTGGCATACTCTCGCTCTGTCTCCCCAAAGGGCTGTGTGGGGTCCTGTCCTCAGTCAGAGCATTCCCTGTGTGTGTGCGGTGTGTCGGTACGGCTGTGTCGACACGTTTGATGAGGAGGCTTATGTGATGGCAGAGCAGATGCCGATAAATGTGATGTCGCCCCCTGTGGGGCCGACACCAGAGTGGATGGATAGGTGGAAGGTATAAACCGACAGTGTCAACTCCTTACATAAAAGGCTGGATGACGTAACAGCTATGGGACAGCCGGCTTCTCAGCCCGCGCCTGCCCAGGCGTCTCAAAGGCCATCAGGGGCTCAAAAACGCCCGCTCCCTCAGATGGCAGACACAGATGTCGACACGGAGTCTGACTCCAGTGTCGACGAGGTTGAGACATATACACAATCCACTAGGAACATCCGTTACATGATCCCGGCAATAAAAAATGTGTTACACATTTCTGACATTAACCCAAGTACCACTAAAAAAGGGTTTCATGTTTGGGGAGAAAAAGCAGGCAGTGTTTTGTTCCCCCATCAAATGAGTGAATGAAGTGTGAAAAAGCGTGGGTTCCCCCGATAAGAAACTGGTAATTTCTCAAAAGTTACTGATGGCGTACCCTTTCCCGCCAGAGGATAAGTTACGCTGGGAGATATCCCCTAGGGTGGATAAGGCGCTCACACGTTTGTCAAAAAAGGTGGCACTGCCGTCTTAGGATACGGCCACTTTGAAGGTACCTGCTGATAAAAAGCAGGAGGCTATCCTGAAGTCTGTATTTACACACTCAGGTACTAGACTGAGACCTGCAGATAGTGCTGCTGCAGCGTGGTCTGTAACCCTGTCAAACAGGGATACTATTTTGCGAACATAAGACGTCGTCTTATATATGAGGGATGCACAGAGGGATATTTTGCCGGCTGGCATCCAGAATTAATGCAATGTCCATTCTGTCAGGAGGGTATTAGAGACCCGACACTGGACAGGTGATGCTGACTTTAAAAGGCACATAGAGCCTTATAAGGGTGAGGAATTGTTTGGGGATGGTCCCTCGTATCCACAGCAACAGCTGGGAAGAAAAAAATTTACCTCAGGTTTCCTCACAGCCTAAGAAAGCATTGTATTATCAGGTACAGTCCTTTCGGCTTCAGAAAAGCAAGCGGGTCAAAGGCGCTTCCTTTCTGCACAGAGACGAGGGAAGAGGGAAAAAGCTGCACCAGTCAGCCAGTTCCCAGAATCAATATTCTTCCCCCGCTTCCTCTGAGTCCACCGCATGACGCGGGGGCTCCACAGGCGTAGCCAGGTACGGTGGGGGGCCGCCTCAAAAATTTCAGCGGTCAGTGGGATCGCTCACAGGTGGATCCCTGGATGCTTCAAGAAGTATCTCAGGGGTACAAGCTGGAATTTGAGGCGTCTCCCCCCCGCCGTTTCCTCAAATCTGCCTTGCCGACAACTCCCTCAGGCAGGGAGGCTGTGCTAGAGGCAATTCACAAGCTGTATTCCCAGCAGGTGATAGTCAAGGTGCCCCTACTTCAACAAGGACGGGGTTACTATTCCACACTGTTTGTGGTACCGAAACCGGACGGTTCGGTGAGACCCATTTTAAATTTTAAATCCTTGAACACATACATAAAAAAATTCAAGTTCAAGATGGAATCGCTTGCGGTTATTGCAAGCCTGGAGGAGGGGGATTACATGGTATCCCTGGACATCAAGGATGCTTACCTGCATGTCCCCATTTACCATCCTCACCAGGAGTACCTCAGATTTGGGGTACAGGATTGCCATTACCAATTCCAAACACTGCCGTTTGGACTGTCCACGGCACTGAGGGTCTTTACCAAGGTAATGGCAGAAATGATGATACTCCTTCGAAAAAAGGGAGTTTTAATTATCCCGTACTTGGACGATCTCCTTATAAAGGCAAGGTCCAAGGAGCAGTTGTTGGTCGGAGTAGCACTATCTCGGGAAGTGCTACAACAGCACGGATGGATTCTATACATTCCAAAGTCACAGCTGGTTCCTACCACACGCCTACTGTTCCTGGGGATGGTTCTGGACACAGAACAGAAAAAAGTGTTTCTCCCGCAGGAGAAAGCCAAGGAGCTGTCATCTCTAGTCAGAGACCTCCTGAAACCAAAACAGGTATCGGTGCATCACTGCACACGAGTCCTGGGAAAAATGGTAGCTTCTTACGAAGCAAAATTCCATTCGGCAGGTTCCATGCAAGAACCTTTCAGTGGGACCTCTTGGACAAGTGGTCGGGATCGCATCTTCAGATGCATCGGCTGATAACCCTGGTCCTTGGAGACAGGGTTATCTCTACTGTGGTGGCTGCAGAGTGCTCATCTTCAAGAAGGCCGCATACAGGACTGGGTCCTGGTAACCACGGATGCCAGCCTTCGAGGCTGGGGGGCAGTCACACAGGGAAGAAATTTCCAAGGACTTTGGTCAAGTCAGGAGTCGTCCCTACACATAAATATTCTGGAACTGAGGGCCATTTACAATGCCCTAAGTCTGGCAAGGCCTCTGCTTCAAAACCAGCCGGTACTGATCCAATCAGACAACATCACGGCAGTCGCCCTTGTAAACCGACAGGGCGGCACAAGAAGCAGGATGGCGATGGCAGAAGCCACAAGGATTCTCCGATGGGCGGAGAATCACGTCTTAGCACTGTCAGCAGTGTTCATTTCGGGAGTGGACAACTGGGAAGCAGACTTCCTCAGCAGACACGACCTACACCCGGGAGAGTGGGGACTTCATCCAGAAGTCTTCCAACTGTTGGTAAACCGTTGGGAAAGGCCACAGGTGGACATGATGGCGTCCCGCCTAAACAAAAAACTAGATATTGCGCCAGGTCAAGGGACCCTCAGGCAATAGCTGTGGACGCTCTAGTGACACCGTGGGTGTACCAGTCGGTTTATGTATTCCCTCCTCTGCCTCTCATACCAAAGGTACTGAGAATAATAAGAAAACGAGGAGTAAGAACGATACTCGTGGTTCCGGATGGGCCAAGAAGAGCTTGGTACCCAGAACTTCAAGAAATGATATCAGAGGACCCATGGCCTCTACCGCTCAGACAGGATCTGCTACAGCAGGGGCCCTGTCTGTTCCAAGACTTACCGCGGCTGCGTTTGACGGCATGGCGGTTGAATTCCGGATCCTAAAGGAAAAAGGCATTCCGGAAGAAGTCATTCCTACGCTGATAAAAGCCAGGAAAGAAGTAACCGCAAACCATTATCACCGTATTTGGCGAAAATATGTTGTGTGGTGTGAGGCCAGGAAGGCCCCAACAGAGGAATTTTAGCTGGGTCGTTTTCTGCACTTCCTACAGTCAGGAGTGACTATGGGCCTAAACTTGGGTTCCATTAAGGTCCAGATTTCGGCTCTGTCGATTTTCTTCCAGAAAGAACTGGCTTCACTGCCTGGAGTTCAGACATTTGTAAAGGGAGTGCTACATATTCAGCCCCCTTTTGTGCCTCCTGTGGCACCTTGGGATCTCAACGTGGTGTTGAGTTTCCTAAAATCACATTGGTTTGAGCCACTTAAAACTGTGGATTTGAAATATCTCACGTGGAAAGTGGTCATGTTATTGGCCTTGGCTTCGGCCAGGCGTGTGTCAGAATTGGCGGCTTTGTCATGTAAAAGCCCTTATCTGATTTTCCATATGGATAGGGCAGAATTGAGGACTCGTCCCCAGTTTCTCCCTAAGGTGGTATCAGCTTTTCACTTAAACCAACCTATTGTAGTGCCTGTCGCTACTAGGGACTTGGAAGATTCCACGTTACTGGACGTAGTCAGGGCCTTAAAAATGTATATTTCCAGGACGGCTGGAGTCAGGAAAACTGACTCGCTTTTTATCCTGTAGGCACCCAACAAAATAGGTGCTCCTGCTTCTAAGCAGACTATTGCTCGCTGAATTTGTAGCACAATTCAGCTGGAGCATTCTGCGGCTGGATTGCCGCATCCTAAATCAGTAAAAGCCCATTCCACGAGGAAAGTGGGCTCATCTTGGGCGGCTGCCCGAGGGGTCTCTGCTTTATAACTTTGCCGAGCTGCAACTTGGTCAGGGGCAAACACGTTTGCAAAATTCTACAAATTTGATACCCTGGCTGAGGAGGACCTTGAGTTCTCTCATTCGGTGCTGCAGAGTCATCCGCACTCTCCCGCCCGTTTGGGAGCTTTGGTATAATCCCCATGGTCCTTACGGAGTTCCCAGCATCCACTAGGACGTCAGAGAAAATAAGATTTTACTCTCCGGTAAATCTATTTCTCGTAGTCCGTAGTGGATGCTGGGCGCCCATCCCAAGTGCGGATTGTCTGCAATACTTGTATGTAGTTATTGCCTAACTAAGGGTTATTGTTGAGCCATCTGTTAAGAGGCTCAGTTATATTTCATACTGTTAACTGGGTATAGTATCACAAGTTATACGGTGTGATTGGTGTGGCTGGTATGAGTCTTACCCGGGATTCAAAATCCTTCCTTATTGTGTCAGCTCTTCCGGGCACAGTATCCTAACTGAGGCTTGGAGGAGGGTCATAGTGGGAGGAGCCAGTGCACACCAGGTAGTCTAAAAGCTTTCTTTTAGTTGTGCCCAGTCTCCTGCGGAGCCGCTATTCCCCATGGTCCTTACGGAGTTCCCAGCATCCACTACGGACTACGAGAAATAGATTTACCGGTGAGTAAAATCTTATTTTTTTTTTCTTTTTTCCTTTTTTTCTTTTATTCCATTGATGACCCAATTTGCTTTTAAACATGTTTAATGACTTGTATGTTAAAAACTGGAACCCTTAAATAAGGTCTATGCAACGTGCATAGTAAGCTGCAGAGAGGGGGCTCAAGTGAGTGCTGGGAATGTGTTCCCACGCCCCTTCCCGTTGCCAGGCATGCCCATCACAGTTCATATACGTACCGCATTCCGTGAACGGTTACAAAGCAAAACTCAGATGTAATATTTAAATTAGGGCTTTAGTACCTGGAGGAAGCAAATATCCCACCATTTAAAGCTCCAAAACAGGACATTGCCACCAGTATGGAGATGAGGGGCGAGGCTTGCTTCAGTGTTCTTTCGGCGAAGCTCTTAAATTAAAACGGAGTAAAGAGAGCGTGTTACAAAATAGATTAATCTACAACAATATTATCATCTGCTAGGAGCATTTATTTCAAAGTAAAATTACTTGAAAGAACACTCAATGGGTCAACAAAGAAGAAAATTGGCCAGGATAGAGCATTAAAACGTCTTTAGCCGTGCTGAGTTGTGTTGGCCCATGGTAGGAGTAAGGGGATGATCCAGACAAACTACAGCGGTTGTCATTTTAGATTATGTAATAAAATGTTAAATAGCATTTACCATGCCTTTCTTGTAAACCTTTAAACCTAGGGCTTTTTTATTTTTTTTTGCCTCACCCTGTACATCACAACAGCCAGCAAAGTCTACCTTTACAATACCAAACCGTTCCCTCACCCACCACGTATGGACATTGGTGCTGCACATCTCTGGATATTGAGATCCGGAATACCCAAGCGGCTATGGACTGCTAAGAACCACTTATTTCTAGGTCACCAGTTGGAGGTTCCTCCTGTCTGTGGACCATACACAAACCCTCTCCCCTACAACAGCCAAGGACACTGGTGCTCTGATTATTGGTTTCCATGATCATCAGTTTGCCCACCCAACCCTGCAAGCTGGCCCCAGCCAGTGGCTGTACTTTCATCCAAATAGTAATGGTTACTTACTGCGCTACCTCTGGGACAACGCTAGTTAGCCATCTACAGTTCAGTGAATACTAAAGGGAACGTGAGAGGAAGATGATTGTTCTAATCCCACCTACAGCAAGTCAGCCTCCTTGAAGGGAACGTTCTGCCTACCCCATGGTTATGGAGGTGGGCTATACTCACCATGGCCACTGCTTGTGAGGTGAGAACATCATTGGCAGTCAGGATGGTGTAATAGGAGACATTAGTGAGAAGGTAGCAGACTGTGACAATGATAAGGGAAACCACCACTGTGATGGGAATGTTCCTGGGAGACAAAAGTGGGAACACAGAAGTAATTGCATATATCCAAGCTGGATCTTCTCACTGGGGGCAGATGGAGAGAGATAAAGTTGAGTAGTTGCCCAAAGCAACCAAATTGGCTTCTATCACTTACCTGGCACAGTCTTTAAAAATGACAGGAGCTGATTGTTTGATTTGGGCAGCTTTTCCACTTTATCTCTCTCCAAGGCTTGATTCATCTCCACCCTGGGCCAGACTTAAAAAGTAACTCAGGAGCTTTTACCTACTAAATAGGCCTATTTAGAAAAGAAAGTTAGACTTACCTCTCGGGATTTACAATTTCCTCTGTTACAAAGGTGATGTAAAACCTGAAATAGTAACACAGGTGATATACAGCCGGAAATATTAATGCAGGTAATGTACAACCGGCAATAGTCACATAGGTAATGTACGGTACGGCTGGAAATAGTCACACAGGTAATGTACGGTACGACTGAAAATAAGTCACACAGGTAATGTACGGTACGACTGGAAATAAGTCACACAGGTAATGTACGGTATGGTTGGAAATAGTCACACAGGTAATGCACGGTATGGTTGGAAATAGTCACACAGGTAATGCACGGTATGGTTGGAAATAGTCACACAGGTAATGTACGGTGTAACAGGAAATAGTCACACAGGTAATGTACGGTATAGTTGGAAATAGTCACACAGGTAATGTATGGTGTAACAGGAAATAGTCACACAGGTAATGTACGGTATGGCGGGAAATAGTCACACAGGTAATGTACAGTATGGTTGGAAATAGTCACACAGGTAATGTATGGTATAACTGGAAGTAGTCACACAGGTAATGTACGGTATAACGAAGTAGTCACACAGGTAATGTACGGTATAATGAAATAGTCACACAGGTAATGTACGGTATAACCGGAAATAGTCACACAGGTAATGTACGATAAGGCCGGAAATAGTCACACAGGTAACGTACGGTATGGCTGGAAAGTCACACAGGTAATTTACGGTAAGGCCGGAAATAGTCACACTGGTAATGTACGGTATAATGTACGGTAAGGCCGACAATAGTCACACAGGTAATGTACGGTACGGCCGGAAATAGTCACACAGGTAATGTACGGTACGACTGGAAATAAGTCACACAGGTAATGTACGGTACGACTGGAAATAAGTCACACAGGTAATGTACGGTACGACTGGAAATAAGTCACACAGGTAATGTACGGTACGACTGGAAATAAGTCACACAGGTAATGTACGGTACGACTGGAAATAAGTCACACAGGTAATGTACGGTACGACTGGAAATAAGTCACACAGGTAATGTAAAAGAAAAGGAAAACAGCGCTAGATTCCAATTCCTGAACACATTTAATATATTGGTGTTAAAAAGATAAAATTAAGATAACATTAAAATTAAGCTAACAAATCTCACATGAGAATATAATGTCCATTGACAAATGGGGATAAGGATAAAAATTGACTATATACCGCTGTTGTGTGAATCTGACTAATCTATCAGGAACACGGTCATAAGGTGTTGCAAACCTTATGACTGTGTTCTTGATAGATTAGTCAGATTCACACATGAGGACTTAAAGATGTCAAAATGTCCAATGTTACCAGCCTTGTGTTCCCATATGAGGATCCATAGCGCTGGTGCCTGAAAGCCGCTGAACTCCACGCAATTTTGGTAGGTATCCTGGTCCACAAAAGGCTTGGAAAAAAAGCCTGATTGGTGAATTACCGGAAAAGTCCTCCAGAATCTTGTAAAGGCAGCAATGGAACCACAGGTCTTTCTTGGTGTAGTCGGTGTATGTAGCAGTTGATTTCTGCTGACGCGTTTCGCTGCTCTGGGCAGCTTTGTCAAAGCTGCCCAGAGCAGCGAAACGCGTCAGCAGAAATCAACAAGATTCTGGAGGACTTTTACGGTAATTCACCAATCCGTCTTTATTTCCAAGCCACATCTTTAAGTCCTCATGTGTGAATCTGACTAATCTATCAGGAACACGGTCATAAGGTGTTGCAAAGACAGCAGTATATAGTCCATTTTTTTCCTTATCCCCATTTGTCAATGGACTTTATATTCTCATGTGAGATTTGTTAGCTTAATTTTAATTTTATCTTAATCTTATCTTTTTAACACCAATATATTAAATGTGTTCAGAAACTTGAATCTAGCGCTGTTTTCCTTTTCGTTTACTTCATGTATATGTAGGGAGACTGACTATCTCCCTTATACAGCAGCTAGGAAAACACCCGATTCTAGCGCCCGACAATATACTTTGGTATACCTATTTTTGCATTTTCACACAGGTAATGTACGGTATAACTGGAAATAGTCACACAGGTAATGTACGGTATAACTGGAAATAGTCACACAGGTAATGTACGGTATAACTGGAAATAGTCACACAGGTAGTGTATGGTACGACTGGAAATAGTCACACAGGTAATGTACGGTACGACTGGAAATAGTCACACAGGTAATGTACGGTACGACTGGAAATAGTCACACAGGTAAGGTACGGTACGACTGGAAATAGTCACACAGGTAATGTACGGTACGACTGGAAATAGTCACACAGGTAATGTACGGTATAACCGGAAATAGTCACACAGGTAATGTACGGTACGGCTGGATATAAGTCACACAGGTAATGTACGGTACGACTGGAAATAGTCACACAGGTAATGTACGGTACGACTGGAAATAGTCACACAGGTAATGTACGGTACGACTGGAAATAGTCACACAGGTAATGTACGGTACGACTGGAAATAGTCACACAGGTAATGTACGGTACGACTGGAAATAGTCACACGGGTAATGTACGGTACGACTGGAAATAGTCACACGGGTAATGTACGGTATATCCGGAAATAGTCACACGGGTAATGTACGGTGTATCCGGAAATAGTCACACGGGTAATGTACGATAAGGCTGGAAATAGTCACACGGGTAATGTACGGTAAGGCTGGCAATAGTCACACGGGTAATGTACGGTAAGGCTGGCAATAGTCACACGGGTAATGTACGGTACGACTGGAAATAGTCACACGGGTAATGTTAGGTACAACTGGAAATAGTCACACGGGTGATGTACGGTAAGGCCGGCAATAGTCACACAGGTTATGTACGGTATAACTGGAAGTAGTCACACAGGTAATGTACGGTATAACTGGAAGTAGTCACACAGGTAATGTACGGTATAGCCGGAAGTAGTCACACAGGTAATGTACGGTATAACCGGAAATAGTCACACAGGTAATGTACGGTAAGGCTGGAAATAGTCACACAGGTAATGTACGGTACGACTGGAAATAAGTCACACAGGTAATGTACGGTAAGGCCGGAAATAATCACACAGGTAATGTACGGTATAACCGGAAATAGTCACACAGGTAATGTACGGTATAACCGGAAATAGTCACACAGGTAATGTACGGTATAACCGAAAATAGCCACACAGGTAATTTACGGTATAACTGGAAATAGTCACACAGATAATGTACGGTATAACCGAAAATAGTCACACGGGTAATTTACGGTATAACCGGAAATAGTCACACAGGTAATGTACGGTAAGGCCGGCAATAGTCACACAGGTAATGTACGGTATAACTGGAAGTAGTCACACAGGAAATGTACGGTAAGGCCGGCAATAGTCACACAGGTAATGTACGGTATAACTGGAAATAGTCACACAGGTAATGTACGGTATAACTGAAAATAGTCACACAGGTAATGTATGGTAAGGCCGGAAATAGTCACACAGGTAATGTACGGTACGACGAAATAAGTCACACAGGTAATGTACGGTATAACCGGAAATAGTCACAGGTAATGTACGGTATAACCGGAAATAGTCACAGGTAATGTACGGTATAACCGGAAATAGTCACACAGGTAATGTACGGTGTAACCGGAAATAGTCACACAGGTAATGTACGTTATAACCGGAAATAGTCACACAGGTAATGTACGGTACGGCTGGATATAAGTCACACAGGTAATGTACGGTATAGCCGGAAATAGTCACACAGGTAATGTACGGTATAACCGGAAATAGTCACACAGGTAATGTTCGGTGTAACCGGAAATAGTCACACAGGTAATGTACGGTGTAACCGGAAATAGTCACACAGGTAATGTACGGTACGACTGGAAATAGTCACACAGGTAATGTACGGTACGACTGGAAATAGTCACACAGGTAATGTACGGTACGACTGGAAATAGTCACACAGGTAATGTACGGTATATCCGGAAATAGTCACTCAGGTAATGTACGGTGTATCCGGAAATAGTCACACGGGTAATGTACGGTAAGGCTGGAAATAGTCACACGGGTAATGTACGGTAAGGCTGGAAATAGTCACACGGGTAATGTACGGTAAGGCTGGCAATAGTCACACGGGTAATGTACGGTACGACTGGAAATAGTCACACGGGTAATGTTAGGTACGACTGGAAATAGTCACACGGGTAATGTACGGTTAGACTGGAAATAGCCACACAGGTAATGTACGGTATAAACGGAAATAGTCACACAGGTAATGTACGGTATAAACGGAAATAGTCACACAGGTAATGTACGGTATAACTGGAAATAGTCACACAGGTAATGTACGGTATAACCGGCAATAGTCACACAGGTAATGTACGGTATAAACGGAAATAGTCACACAGGTAATGTACGGTATAACCGGAAATAGTCACACAGGTAATGTACGGTATAACCGGAAATAGTCACACAGGTAATGTACGGTAAGGCCGGAAATAGTCACACAGGTAATGTACGGTACGACTGGAAATAGTCACACAGGTAATGTACGGTAAGGCCGGCAATAGTCACACAGGTTATGTACGGTATAACTGGAAGTAGTCACATAGGTAATGTACGGTATAACTGGAAGTAGTCACACAGGTAATGTACGGTGTAGCCGGAAGTAGTCACACAGGTAATGTACGGTATAACCGGAAATAGTCACACAGGTAATGTACGGTATAACCGGAAATAGTCACACAGGTAATGTACGGTAAGGCCGGAAATAGTCACACAGGTAATGTACGGTATAACTGGAAGTAGTCACACAGGTAATGTACGGTATAACTGGAAGTAGTCACACAGGTAATGTACGGTATAGCCGGAAATAGTCACACAGGTAATGTACGGTACGACTGGAAATAAGTCACACAGGTAATGTACGGTAAGGCCGGAAATAATCACACAGGTAATGTACGGTATAACCGGAAATAGCCACACAGGTAATTTACGGTATAACCGGAAATAGTCACACAGATAATGTACGGTATAACCGAAAATAGTCACACGGGTAATTTACGGTATAACCGGAAATAGTCACACGGTTAATGTACGGTATAACCGGAAATAGTCACACAGGTAATGTACGGTATAACCGGCAATAGTCACACAGGTAATGTACGGTAAGGCCGGCAATAGTCACACAGGTAATGTACGGTAAGGCCGGCAATAGTCACAAAGGTAATGTACGGTATAACCAGAAATAGTCACACAGGTAATTTACGGTATAACCGGAAACGGTCACACAGGTAATGTACGGTATAACCGGAAATAGTCACACAGGTAATGTACGGTAAGGCCGGCAATAGTCACACAGGTAATGTACGGTATAACTGGAAGTAGTCACACAGGTAATGTACGGTAAGGCCGGCAATAGTCACACAGGTAATGTACGGTAAGGCCGGCAATAGTCACACAGGTAATGTACGGTATAACTGGAAGTAGTCACACAGGTAATGTACGGTAAGGCCGGCAATAGTCACACAGGTAATGTACGGTAAGGCCGGCAATAGTCACACAGGTAATGTACGGTATAACTGGAAATAGTCACACAGGTAATGTACGGTAAGGCCGGAAATAGTCACACAGGTAATGTATGGTAAGGCCGGAAATAGTCACACAGGTAATGTACGGTACGACTGGAAATAAGTCACACAGGTCATGTACGGTATAGCCGGAAATAGTCACACAGGTAATGTACGGTATAACCGGAAATAGTCACACAGGTAATGTACGGTATAACCGGAAATAGTCACACAGGTAATGTACGGTACGACTGGAAATAGTCACACAGGTAATGTACGGTACGACTGGAAATAGTCACACAGGTAATGTACGGTATATCCGGAAATAGTCACTCGGGTAATGTACGGTGTATCCGGAAATAGTCACACGGGTAATGTACGGTAAGGCTGGCAATATTTACACGGGTAATGTACGGTAAGGCTGGCAATAGTCACACGGGTAATGTACGGTACGACTGGAAATAGTCACACGGGTAATGTTAGGTACGACTGGAAATAGTCACACGGGTAATGTACGGTTAGACTGGAAATAGTCACACAGGTAATGTACGGTATGGCCGGAAATAGTCACACAGGTAATGTGCGGTGTCACTGGAAATAGTCACACAGGTAATGTGCGGTGTCACTGGAAATAGTCACACAGGTAATGTACGGTGTAACCGGAAATAGTCACACAGGTAATGTACGGTATGGCTGGATATAAGTCACACAGGTAATGTACGGTATAGCCGGAAATAGTCACACAGGTAATGTACGGTATAACCGGAAATAGTCACACAGGTAATTTACGGTATAACCGGAAATAGTCACACAGGTAATGTACGGTATAACCGGAAATAGTCACACAGGTAATGTACGGTAAGGCCGGCAATAGTCACACAGGTAATGTACGGTATAACTGGAAGTAGTCACACAGGTAATGTACGGTAAGGCCGGCAATAGTCACACAGGTAATGTACGGTAAGGCCGGCAATAGTCACACAGGTAATGTACGGTATAACTGGAAATAGTCACACAGGTAATGTACGGTATAACCGGAAATAGTCACACAGGTAATGTATGGTAAGGCCGGAAATAGTCACACAGGTAATGTACGGTACGACTGGAAATAAGTCACACAGGTAATGTACGGTATAACCGGAAATAGTCACAGGTAATGTACAGTATAACCGGAAATAGTCACAGGTAATGTACGGTATAACCGGAAGTAGTCACACAGGTAATGTACGGTGTAACCGGAAATAGTCACACAGGTAATGTACGGTATAACCGGAAATAGTCACACAGGTAATGTATGGTAAGGCCGGAAATAGTCACACAGGTAATGTACGGTACGACTGGAAATAAGTCACACAGGTAATGTACGGTATAACCGGAAATAGTCACAGGTAATATACAGTATAACCGGAAATAGTCACAGGTAATGTACGGTATAACCGGAAGTAGTCACACAGGTAATGTACGGTGTAACCGGAAATAGTCACACAGGTAATGTACGGTATAACCGGAAATAGTCACACAGGTAATGTATGGTATGACTGGATATAAGTCACACAGGTCATGTACGGTATAGCCGGAAATAGTCACACAGGTAATGTACGGTATAACCGGAAATAGTCACACAGGTAATGTACGGTATAACCGGAAATAGTCACACAGGTAATGTACGGTACGACTGGAAATAGTCACACAGGTAATGTACGGTACGACTGGAAATAGTCACACAGGTAATGTACGGTATAACCGGAAATAGTCACACAGGTAATGTACGGTATGACTGGATATAAGTCACACAGGTCATGTACGGTATAGCCGGAAATAGTCACACAGGTAATGTACGGTATAACCGGAAATAGTCACACAGGTAATGTACGGTATAACCGGAAATAGTCACACAGGTAATGTACGGTACGACTGGAAATAGTCACACAGGTAATGTACGGTACGACTGGAAATAGTCACACAGGTAATGTACGGTATATCCGGAAATAGTCACTCGGGTAATGTACGGTGTATCCGGAAATAGTCACACGGGTAATGTACGGTAAGGCTGGCAATATTTACACGGGTAATGTACGGTAAGGCTGGCAATAGTCACACGGGTAATGTACGGTACGACTGGAAATAGTCACACGGGTAATGTTAGGTACGACTGGAAATAGTCACACGGGTAATGTACGGTTAGACTGGAAATAGTCACACAGGTAATGTACGGTATGGCCGGAAATAGTCACACAGGTAATGTGCGGTGTCACTGGAAATAGTCACACAGGTAATGTGCGGTGTCACTGGAAATAGTCACACAGGTAATGTACGGTGTAACCGGAAATAGTCACACAGGTAATGTACGGTATAACCGGAAATAGTCACACAGGTAATGTACGGTACGGCTGGATATAAGTCACACAGGTAATGTACGGTATAGCCGGAAATAGTCACACAGGTAATGTACGGTATAACCGGAAATAGTCACACAGGTAATGTACGGTATAACCGGAAGTAGTCACACAGTTAATGTACGGTACGGCTGGATATAAGTCACACAGTTAATGTACGGTATAACTGTAAATAGTCACATATGTAACGTAAAACTAAAAAGTAAGTGGTTAAAGCACTCGCACTGACTTTCTAGTCTCTCATTTACCGTCAGGGCTACTATAACATACCGCTGTGACTTACAGACCAGTGATACAGAATATACCTGCGATCTGTAATCCTGATGTGGACTCCGCACTGGAGCCACTCTGGGAGATTTGCACCTTTGCTTACCTCTCAGCCATATCGCCCTGCAGTCACCTATTGCTCCAGAACCTGCTCTTATTTTGCCACTGTTGGCACAATGTCTCGGACACACATGACTTAGAGGGGAGCGACCTACCAGCCTCCGTAGGCGAACATCCCAGAGTAGAACGCCAGTGGAATTTTGTCCAGAGCCAGAGAGGTTGTGTCAAACGCATCTTGGAAGTTCTCTGTGTGTCCTGTAAGTATAAGAGAAACTAAATAACGAGGAAATCACTGAGGCGGAGATGTATCCAGCCTTCTAAAGCGGACAAGCAGAGTTATTGCTCATGGCAATCACCTTTGTGATGTCATATGGTCTGGGGGTGGGGGGGTAGTAGAGGCCACTACAGGGTGCGGAAATGGTGTGCAGGCGCGGATAAAGTACAGTAAGGGTGTGTCGATGCAAAAACGCGCCCAAGATGGCCACCCTCAAGATGCTAATGCGATGCTACCTGTGCTGTGTCTGTGACCATGTTTGTAGTCAGAGTAAAGCTACCGCACCTGTTGAATTGCTGACGCGTTTTGCATAGAAGCAAATTGCGTCCAACTCTACAGGCCAAAAATATCTGAAAATACACCAATCTTTAATCATTATTTAGCTTACCGTCGGTTAACGCCATCATTCCGGGTATTATAATTAGTGCTATAGCCACAAACTTCAGAGCGGTAAAGGCCATCTGGAGGTTAGCAGACCAGGTGACACTCCAACAGTTCAGTGCAATGATCATGACTAGGGATAAAAAAAAAGTAATAAACAACTGCATATGGTTATATAAACACTGGAGGCAGCCATTTTGTTGTAGCCTATCGATACCCTAAGAATTTGTGACATAACGGGTCATGAGGTACCAGTACTCCTGCTAATGCCTCCATCTCCCTGCTACGTATGTCTCATCAATGTTGCATGAGAAGCTGCCTCCCGGTATAAGAATAATTTATACATGACTTACCGATTCCGAGGGAGCTGATGAGTTTGACGGCAATATCCGGTGCATTACAAGGCACAAAAAGGGGCTCAATCAAGTAACGTCCAAATGCTAAACAGACGACGGCAATATTTGCTGGCCTAGAAACACACAAGCGTTAGAGATTAACTCTTTGCTTTCATAGTTTACAATCTCTATATAAAATAGATTCATCGAGCCATTGATTTATCAGAAGTACAGAATTTCTGTCACCTATTTATTATACAGGATCATTCAACCCACCAATGACAGGGGGAGATGTACCAAGCTTGATACATATATTTTTGGATGCTGGACAGACTATAGTAGGGTGTCTCAGTTTTCTGTGGAAGGGACCCCTAATTGTGCACCTCTGGTGTTGTCCTAATTTGGAAGAAAAGGAAAACGTTACCGGATCATGACAAATTCAGCCCATAGTCTCAGGAAGGCTGGAACAGGCCCGAGGGTTTCCAACAGATAGATGTAGTGCCCACCAGACTTCTTGATAGATGTGCCAAGATCTGCATAAGACAAGGCACCTAAAACACAAGAGAGGATAAACTACATTTATATTCTGTGCCAGACAGCCATTAGGACTCACAGACTATGTTCGACTGCTTTGTGATACTATATACTGCTCCTTACTGCACATACTGGTCTGTGATACTATATACCGCTCCTTACAGTACATACTGGTCTGTGATACCATATATCGCTTCTTACAGTACATACTGGTCTGTGATACTATATACTACTCCTTACAGTACATACTGGTCTGTGATACTATATACCGCTCCTTATAGTACATACTGGTCTGTGATACCATATATCGCTCCTTACAGTACATACTGGTCTGTGATACTATATACCGCTCCTTACAGTACATACTGGTCTGTGATACCATATATCGCTCCTTACAGTACATACTGGTCTGTGATACTATATACCGCTCCTTACAGTACATACTGGTCTGTGATACCATATATCGCTCCTTACAGTACATACTGGTCTGTGATACCATATATTGCTCCTTTCAGTACATACTGGTCTGTGATACCATATGCTGTTCCCACACTGCTCCTTACAGTATATACTGGTGTGTTATACCATATACTACTCTTTACAGTACATACTGGTCTGTGATACCATATACTGCGCCTTACAGTACATACTGGTCTGTGATACCATATATCGCTCCTTACAGTACATACTGGTCTGTGATACTATATACTACTCCTTACAGCACATACTGGTCTGTGATACTATATACTGCTCCTTACAGTACATACTGGTCTGTGATACTATATACTGCTCCTTACAGCACATACTGGTCTGTGATACCATATACTGCTCCTTACAGTACATACTGGTCTGTGATACCATATATCGCTCCTTACAGTACATACTGGTCTGTGATACTATATACCGCTCCTTACAGTACATACTGGTCTGTGATACCATATATCGCTCCTTACAGTACATACTGGTCTGTGATACTATATACTACTCCTTACAGTACATACTGGTCTGTGATACTATATACCGCTCCTTATAGTACATACTGGTCTGTGATACCATATATCGCTCCTTACAGTACATACTGGTCTGTGATACTATATACCGCTCCTTACAGTACATACTGGTCTGTGATACCATATATCGCTCCTTACAGTACATACTGGTCTGTGATACTATATACCGCTCCTTACAGTACATACTGGTCTGTGATACCATATACTGCTCCTTACAGTACATACTGGTCTGTGATACTATATACCGCTCCTTATAGTACATACTGGTCTGTGATACCATATATCGCTCCTTACAGTACATACTGGTCTGTGATACTATATACCGCTCCTTATAGTACATACTGGTCTGTGATACCATATATCGCTCCTTACAGTACATACTGGTCTGTGATACTATATACCGCTCCTTATAGTACATACTGGTCTGTGATACCATATATCGCTCCTTACAGTACATACTGGTCTGTGATACTATATACCGCTCCTTACAGTACATACTGGTCTGTGATACCATATATCGCTCCTTACAGTACATACTGGTCTGTGATACTATATACCGCTCCTTACAGTACATACTGGTCTGTGATACCATATACTGCTCCTTACAGTACATACTGGTCTGTGATACTATATACCGCTCCTTATAGTACATACTGGTCTGTGATACCATATATCGCTCCTTACAGTACATACTGGTCTGTGATACTATATACCGCTCCTTATAGTACATACTGGTCTGTGATACCATATACCGCTCCTTATAGTACATACTGGTCTGTGATACTATATACCGCGCCTTACAGTACATACTGGTCTGTGATACTATATACTGCTCCTTACAGCACATACTGGTCTGTGATATCATATACTGCTCCTCACAGTACATACTAGTCTGTAATACCATATACCGCTCCTTACAGCAATACTGGTCTGTGATACTATATACTGCTCCTTACAGCTCATACTGGTCTGTGATATTATATACTGCTCCTTACAGCACATACTGGTCTGTGATACTATATACTGCGCCTTACAGTACATACTGGTCTGTGGTACCATATACAGCTCCTTAAAGTACATACTGGTCTGTGATACCATATATCGCTCCTTACAGTACATACTGGTCTGTGATACCATATACCGCTCCTTACAGTACATACTGGTCTGCGATACTATATACCGCTCCTTATAGTACATACTGGTCTGTGATACCATATATCGCTCCTTACAGTACATACTGGTCTGTGATACTATATACCGCTCCTTACAGTACATACTGGTCTGTGATACCATATATCGCTCCTTACAGTACATACTGGTCTGTGATACTATATACCGCTCCTTACAGTACATACTGGTCTGTGATACCATATACTGCTCCTTACAGTACATACTGGTCTGTGATACTATATACCGCTCCTTATAGTACATACTGGTCTGTGATACCATATATCGCTCCTTACAGTACATACTGGTCTGTGATACTATATACCGCTCCTTATAGTACATACTGGTCTGTGATACCATATATCGCTCCTTACAGTACATACTGGTCTATGATACTATATACCGCTCCTTACGGTACATACTGGTCTGTGATATCATATATCGCTCCTTACAGTACATACTGGTCTGTGATACTATAGACTGCTCCTTACGGTACATACTGGTCTGTGATACCATATATCGCTCCTTACAGTACATACTGGTCTGTGATACCATATATCGCTCCTTACAGTACATACTGGTCTATGATACTATATACCGCTCCTTACGGTACATACTGGTCTGTGATATCATATATCGCTCCTTACAGTACATACTGGTCTGTGATACCATATATCGCTCCTTACAGTACATACTGGTCTGTGATATCATATATCGCTCCTTACAGTACATACTGGTCTGTGATACTATAGACTGCTCCTTACGGTACATACTGGTCTGTGATACCATATATCGCTCCTTACAGTACATACTGGTCTGTGATACCATATATTGCTCCTTTCAGTACATACTGGTCTGTGATACTATATACTGCTCCTTACGGTACATACTGGTCTGTGATACCATATATCGCTCCTTACAGTACATACTGGTCTGTGATACCATATATTGCTCCTTTCAGTACATACTGGTCTGTGATACCATATGCTGTTCCCACACTGCTCCTTACAGTATATACTGGTGTGTTATACCATATACTACTCTTTACAGTACATACTGGTCTGTGATACCATATACTGCTCCTTACAGTACATACTGGTCTGTGATACCATATATCGCTCCTTACAGTACATACTGGTCTGTGATACTATATACTACTCCTTACAGCACATACTGGTCTGTGATACTATATACTGCTCCTTACAGTACATACTGGTCTGTGATACTATATACTGCTCCTTACAGCACATACTGGTCTGTGATACCATATACTGCTCCTTACAGTACATACTGGTCTGTGATACCATATATCGCTCCTTATAGTACATACTGGTCTGTGATACTATATACTGCTCCTTACAGCACATACTGGTCTGTGATACTATATACTGCTCCTTACAGTACATACTGGTCTGTGATACTATATACTGCTCCTTACGGTACATACTGGTCTGTGATACCATATATCGCTCCTTACAGTACATACTGGTCTGTGATACCATATACCGCTCCTTATAGTACATACTGGTCTGTGATACTATATACTGCTCCTTACGGTACATAGTGGTCTGTGATATCATATACTGCTCCTTACAGTACATACTGGTCTGTGATACTATATACTGCTCCTTACAGCACATACTGGTCTGTGATACTATATACCGCGCCTTACAGTACATACTGGTCTGTGATACTATATACTGCTCCTTACAGCACATACTGGTCTGTGATATCATATACTGCTCCTCACAGTACATACTGGTCTGTGATACCATATACCGCTCCTTACAGCACATACTGGTCTGTGATACTATATACTGCTCCTTACAGCACATACTGGTCTGTGATACTATATACTGCGCCTTACAGTACATACTGGTCTGTGATACTATATACTGCGCCTTACAGTACATACTGGTCTGTGATACCATATACGGCTCCTTACAGTACATACTGGTCTGTGATACCATATACGGCTCCTTACAGTACATACTGGTCTGTGATACCATATATCGCTCCTTACAGTACATACTGGTTTGTGATACTATATACCGCTCCTTACGGTACATACTGGTCTGTGATACTATATACTGCTCCTTACGGAACATACTGGTCTGTGATACCATATATCGCTCCTTACAGTACATACTGGTCTGTGATATCATATATCGCTCCTTACAGTACATACTGGTCTGTGATACCATATATCGCTCCTTACAGTACATACTGGTCTGTGATATCATATATCGCTCATTACAGTACATACTGGTCTGTGATACTATATACTGCTCCTTACGGTACATACTGGTCTGTGATACCATATATCGCTCCTTACAGTACATACTGGTCTGTGATACCATATATTGCTCCTTTCAGTACATACTGGTCTGTGATACCATATATCGCTCCTTACAGTACATACTGGTCTGTGATATCATATATCGCTCCTTACGGTTCATACTGGTCTGTGATACTATATACTGCTCCTTACGGTACATACTGGTCTGTGATACCATATATCGCTCCTTACAGTACATACTGGTCTGTGATATCATATATCGCTCCTTACAGTACATACTGGTCTGTGATACCATATATCGCTCCTTACAGTACATACTGGTCTGTGATATCATATATCGCTCATTACAGTACATACTGGTCTGTGATACTTTATACTGCTCCTTACGGTACATACTGGTCTGTGATACCATATATCGCTCCTTACAGTACATACTGGTCTGTGATACCATATATTGCTCCTTTCAGTACATACTGGTCTGTGATACCATATATCGCTCCTTACGGTACATACTGGTCTGTGATATCATATATCGCTCCTTACGGTACATACTGGTCTGTGATACTATATACTGCTCCTTACGGTACATACTGGTCTGTGATACCATATATCGCTCCTTACAGTACATACTGGTCTGTGATATCATATATCGCTCCTTACAGTACATACTGGTCTGTGATACCATATATCGCTCCTTACAGTACATACTGGTCTGTGATATCATATATCGCTCATTACAGTACATACTGGTCTGTGATACTATATACTGCTCCTTACGGTACATACTGGTCTGTGATACCATATATTGGTCCTTTCAGTACATACTGGTCTGTGATACCATATGCTGTTCCCACACTGCTCCTTACAGTATATACTGGTGTGTTATACCATATACTACTCTTTACAGTACATACTGGTCTGTGATACCATATACTGCTCCTTACAGTACATACTGGTCTGTGATACCATATATCGCTCCTTACAGTACATACTGGTCTGTGATACTATATACCGCTCCTTACAGTACATACTGGTCTGTGATACCATATATCGCTCCTTACAGTACATACTGGTCTGTGATACTATATACTACTCCTTACAGCACATACTGGTCTGTGATACCATATACTGCTCCTTACAGTACATACTGGTCTGTGATACTATATACTACTCCTTACAGTACATACTGGTCTGTGATATCATATATCGCTCCTTACGGTTCATACTGGTCTGTGATACTATATACTGCTCCTTACAGCACATACTGGTCTGTGATACTATATACTGCTCCTTACAGTACATACTGGTCTGTGATACTATATACTGCTCCTTACGGTACATACTGGTCTGTGATACCATATATCGCTCCTTACAGTACATACTGGTCTGTGATACTATATACTGCTCCTTACAGTACATACTGGTCTGTGATACCATATGCTGTTCCCACACTGCTCCTTACAGTATATACTGGTGTGTTATACCATATACTACTCTTTACAGTACATGCTGGTCTGTGATACCATATCCTGTTCCCAACATGACATACCACTAGGTCTCGCCATATACTGCTCTTTAATGTACATACTGGTCTGTGATACCATATACTTTTTCCCATTGTGACATACCTCTATGTCTTACCATATGCTACTCCCTATATTAAATCCTGATCTATGATATCCTTTTATTATTTCAAAAACTGTAATTCCAATTGGTCTACAAATGGAGAATAGAGCATCGTATGTAATATGTGCAGGGTCCAAAAAGCAAAATGAAGGGATTAAAAAGAAATTAAGCATAAAACATAATAGTGGAGGGATTTTATTGGGATACATATGATATCCCGGCGCTATACCGACAGCGGCATCCCATGTCGGAATCCCGGCGACGAGGCAGCGAGTCCCCTCGCGTGCTTGTTTCGCTCGCCACAGGTACTATTCCAACTCGGTTGGTGGTGTGGGAAAACCTGGCGGTGGTCGGGATTCTGGGTGTCGGTATTTCATCGGCTGTCGGGATTCCGGCGACGGTCTCCCGATTGCCGTGATCCCGACAGTCGTATATTGACTGCATCTCATTTTAAGTATTATTATTATTATTATTATTATTATTATTTCTGTTCTATGGATAAGTATATAGAAGCTTCCCTCACAGGAGGAATATCCCGACTACATTAGAACAATGTAACTAATCCCATTATAAAACCACCGCGGTCGGAGATTAAATTCTCCTACTTTAAACTTTGTAAAAAATAAAATAATGGTGGCCCTCATTCCGAGTTGTTCGCTCGGTAAAAATCTTCGCATCGCAGCGATTTTTCGCTTAATGCGCATGCGCAATGTCCGCACTGCGACTGCGCCAAGTAAATTTGCTATGCACTTAGTAATTTTACTCACGGCTTTTTCATCGGTCTGGCGATCGTAATGTGATTGACAGGAAATGGGTGTTACTGGGCGGAAACAGGCCGTTTTATGGGCGTGTGGGAAAAAAACGCTACCGTTTCCGGAAAAAATGCAGGAGTGGCCGGAGAAATGGAGGAGTGTCTGGGCGAACGCTGGGTGTGTTTGTGACGTCAAACCAGGAACGACAAGCACTGAACTGATCGCAGATGCCGAGTAAGTCTGGAGCTACTCAGAAACTGCTACAAGGTGTGTAATCGCAATATTGCGATTACTTAGTTCGCAATTTTAAGATGCTAAGATTCACTCCCAGTAGGCGGCGGCTTAGCATGAGCAACTCTGCTAAAATCGCCTTGTGAGCGAACAACTCGGAATGACCTCCGGTATTAGGTTCCATCTTCAAATTATTTGTCTACTGCATCTAAACTTTAGCAATTGAAGGAAGTGAAAGAGGAGAGAACATTCGATTTGTGCTCCAAGTATAAAGGAAAAAGTTTGGCCAAGCGAGAACATTCAGCACCAGCTGCAGCTGTCTGTTCTGCAAGAGATAAACAAGAATTCCGCAGGGGCTTCAGGGAAAACAGGATCATTTAGCATTAATAGAGTCTGTTTCATGCAATGATCCCTAAAGTAGAATATGTACAAAACTGCTCTGAAATAGCCACCGTTCACCAATGTACGTAGGGCCTGATTCAAAGCTGGATGGACAGTGAATGCCGTATGCGAGCAGCATTGAATTTCTGTCCGATCCCTAGGAGGGACGAGATATGCAGGAGACGTCTCGGTAAAACACAGGCCTCCTGCATGTAGCTGCGATCCCAGCACTGCGACAGGCGTCGCAAGCTGGGATCCAACATTGCGACCAACAGAAGCTCTATCCTAGAAAATGGTCTGTGACACGCCCCTGTTTCTAGGGGTGCAGCCCTCCCTCCGCCCCCTCAACGTGGCTGCCTGCCAATCAGCACATGTGCAGAACATGCCTTGCGCAGCCGCAGATTCCTGATAATCAGGAATCTGCGTGGCTCTTATTACATGCGCCGAACTCTGAATCAGGCCCATTGACCAGTAGTTCCTCAAGGCACCCCAACAGTCCAGGTTTTAGGGATATCCCTGTTTGTGCACAGATGGAATAATCAACCTGACTGAGGTACTAATTAAGTCACCTGTGCCTAAGCATGGATATCCTTAAAACCTGACTGTTGTGGTGCCTTGAGACAGAGCCGGCCCTAACCAATATGATGCCCTAGGCAAGATTTTGGCTGGTGCCCCCTAGCACCACCGCTAGTTCCGCCTCTGACCCTGCACCCCTTTCCCGGCACCATCACCCCTCACCCATAGCAGTCCTGATTTTGGTGTTCTTACCACCTATATTTTAAATAGGAACAGTGCACACATTCGGCGCACAGCCCAAAAAGAGGTGTGTTCTTGCTAGAAAGGGGCATGTCCGCACAATAGTAACCCCAATTCAAATTACGCCAACCAGTACTGCAACTTTATACACATTTTATCATGCGATAGTGTCCATTATTCACGTCACCTTACACAGCAGTACCACTTTACCTTATATACTTACTCCTCACAGTAGTGACCCTTATTCACATTACACCACACCATATTGCTCTTTATTCACATTAGACCACACAGATACCTGGCGTTAGTCAGCTGGCAGCTCTGCTAACGTTGGGCGCCTTTTTTATGAAAATGTATCTTATTTGCATTACTATGTGACGAGGATGCACAAGTAGCTTCTGCTGATTAAAATGATATGCGGCATGCCTATATTCTGTGTGAGACTGTGGCTGTATCTGCATATAAAATGCAACGTTACAGTGATTTCCAGGAATACACTGTAACGTAGATTTCATATGCAGATACAGTCGCAGTCACACAGAATATAGGCATGCCGCATATCATTTTAATCAGCGGAACCTGCTTGTGCCCCATGGCATACCAAATGCCCTAGGCATTTGCCTAGTTTGCCTATGCCTAGGGCCGGCTCTGCCTTGAGAACTGCTGACATAGACCATGTCTTACATGGAGACAAAGAATGGGATTGGTAATGAGGGGAAGACATTTTACTTTGCATACTACACTTCCTGAAGCAGATGTTGCTTTTCCTGTTTATGGGGAATGTGCATAGAACTGATTGGGGGTATTCGGAGTGCTAACATTTTTTTTACGTAGCGCCTGACCAGAATCCGCTTTCTGAATTCTAATGAAACAGCACAATTTAGTTCATTTGAAAATCTTGTTCATATTTTTTACTGTCGCTATGGTTACGTTTGCCGAAGGCTTCGAGACATCCGGGTGCTATACCTGCTCCAATTTAACACACCCAAAATGTACTTCTAACTTATCTCCAGGCCACACCCTATACAGACATAGGACACTACAGCCCCAAAATTTACTTCTGCCTTACCTCCAGGCCACACCCTATACAGACATAGGATACTACAGCCCCAAAATTTACTTCTGCCTTACCTCCAGGCCACACCCTATACAGACATAGGACACTACAGCCCCAAAATTTACTTCTGCCTTACCTCCAGGCCACACCCTATACAGACATAGGACACTACAGCCCCAAAATTTACTTCCTTACCTCCAGGCAGGGCCGGATTAAGCCCTCGGGGGGCCCGGGGCACCAAAGACAGCAGGGCCCCCCAGTGGACCACCAGCCCCCACAGTTACCCTCCCCCCCGCTGCTCACCTCCCGCGGTCACAGGCAACGGGAGCCGCGCTGCAGCAGGGGGAGAAGAGAAGACACCAGGCTGCCGGGGTATGAGGGATCCACGCTGCCGGGGGAGGAGTGCGGCTGTGCATGCGGCTTCCTCCCCCCTCCTCTCGGGCAGCACGGTCGGGGACTGAGTCAAGCAATCTCCAGCCTCTGCCGCCAGCAGCATCTCTCCTGGCAGCAGCGAAGGCTGGAGATTGCTTGACTCAGTCCCCGACCGTGCTGCCCGAGAGGAGGGGGGAGGAAGCCGCATGCACAGCGTGGATCCATCCTGCCCCGGCAACCTGTAGATCGGTGCAGAACTTCGGCCGGGGGGCCCCTTAAAACAGGGGGGCCCGGGGTACTGACCCCCGGGGCACCCCCTTTATCCGGCTCTGCCTCCAGGCCACACCCTATACAGACATAGGACACTACAGCCCCAAAATTTACTTCTGCCTTACCTCCAACCACGCTGCTGTACAGAAAGATTGTCCAGTAAAAACAGTGTGGTATAGATCTATAGTAGTTACGTCGACCGTAAATAGGTCAGCACCAAATGGTCTCCATGCATTAGGTCAACAGATAAAATGACGATAGAGGTTAAGGTCAACAGCTACAAAAGGTCGACACAACAATGGCCAACACACAAATGGTCAACACAAGTTTTTTATATTTATTTTGGGCCAATTCTTGACCATCAGTGGAAACGTATATCCTGGCGAGGTTACTTTGCTCACCAGGCTTCGGGCAGATTACTATTCCCAAATGTTGGCCATGTGGATAGCAATTCAAGCAAATGTTGGGAAAACATAAAAAAAATAGCAAAACATGTATCGACCTTTTGTGTGTCGACCATTATTATGTCGACCTTTTGTACCTACAACCTTCAGCAGTCATCCTTTTGTACCTGCATGTCAATATGGTGTTGATCTATTAACTGTCGACCTAGACAATGTCTATCTATCATGATGGGCGGTATTTAGTTTGCCGGCTGTTGGGATCCCGGAGCACAGTATACCGGCGCCTGAATCCCGACACCTGGCATACCGACATTTTTTCTCCCTCTTGGGGGTCCACGACCCCCCTGGAGGGAGAATAGATAGTGTGCCCGCAGCGTGGCAAGCGCAGCGAGCCCGCAAGGGGCTCATTTGCGCTCGCCCAGCTGTTGGTATGCTGGCGGTCGGGATTCCGGAGCCAGTATGCTGGCCGCCGGGAGCCCGGCCACCGGCATACCATACTACACACATCCGGATACCTGGTAAAAACTGGCACATGGAAATAGGGCAGGCCAGTTCTGATTGTAGCATGGAAGGACATGCAGCTGTTTCCCAGCATGCAAAGCAATACAAATACAATATGGGATTGCTCATCTGCAGATTCTACTCAGGGAAAAAGGGCCTCTATCTAGAAACCAGCACTAATATGTGCAGCGTTCCATATAAACTTTGTATGTCATATCTGCCACCCTTAGTAATGCAACCAACTGGGTGATGTCTCCTGCCCACTTCTCTACAGTGTTTCTGATATTGGGGTTCGTAGTGGTTTCAAATTTGGGCCCAGATTTATCAAGCCTTGGAGAGGGATAAATAGCACGGTGATAAAGTACCAACCAATCAGCTCCTAACAGTTATTTTTCAACCCCAGCATGTAACATGACAGTTAGGAGCTGGTTGGCTGGTACTTTATCACTGTGCTATTTATCACTCTCCAAGGCTTGATAAATAAGCCCCTTAGTTTGTGGCAGTCTGCTAATTGCCAATAACCGCACAGTAACTTTACCCTCTGTATCCAGCACCCCATTATTACATGTGTACAGCTTGAAAACAAAACATACCGTATTAAGGTTAAAGGGGACAATTTCCTAGGTGACCATCTCACACCTCATATTTATCAAAGTTCTCCTGACTGTAACTGAGGTATCTGCGTGCATAATGGTGTCTGTGAGACCCTTCAGAACTTCCCCCGAGGGCTCATGTACTCACCACACATAGAGAGGACACCACACAACACCCAGATGATGAGGGACAGGCCTACGTTGCCCGAGTTCTTCAGGACCCCTTTTGGAGATATAAATATGCCGCTTCCAATAATTGTCCCAATGGTCAAGGAGATGGCTCGCACCAAAGTGATTTTCTTCCGCAGATAGACCGCCCCATCCTCTTTTTTCATGTCCCCATCGCCTGGGGTTTCCTCAGAAGCCCCCATTACTGCCAGTCCCTGGAGCGTTGTCTCTCCGCTCTTCCAAACGCTCTTTAGCTTTAAATGTTCTGTGAGAAAGAAGACAGCGCTCTCCAGTCTCTGAGAAACAAGCTGTCTCTCTCTCCCAGCCCCTGGTCACTGCCCCTGTGTTGCAGGAGGTGAAATAGTTCAGCTAGCCCCTGCTGGTTGCACTCATTCATAAACAGGATGAAAGCCCACCTTACATCTGTACTTATAGGGGGGTGACTACAGTTCCAGAGCAGCGCTGCAGGACCGTCTTCCCAATGTAATCAGCTCTTGGTGTAACGTATGCAGGTGTCGCTCGCCTCTTATCGGCAAGTGGTCGATTCACAACTGGATAAACAACGTATAATCGCAGAGTGATGTCAATAACTTCAGGGACACTGCCAGGAACCGAGGGAGGGAACGGGGTGGACCTGGGCCAAGACGGATTTGGGCCCCAGGCATTACATATCCCTTATAGTCAGACCACACAAGACAGTGCTACATAAAATAATACTCACACTGTTCCCTTCCATGCTAGGGTCACTCGCCATTAAATTGTTTATAATTCAGGACGAAATTAAGGATGTATTTCTTTAACTCATTCCACCTATTCTGTCAGAAACCTCCAACATATGTTATATTATACAGCAGGTCTAGTGAAATAATAATTGGAGAACGACTGGTGCCTCACGGGTATAGTACACAGGCTGAAGTGGCTCTGACACAGGTGCCCCAGCTGGGTATGCAACACAGGCTGAGGTGGCTCTGACACAGGTACCTCAGCTGGGTATGCAACACAGGCTGAGGTGGCTCTGACAAAGGTGCCTCAGCTGGGTATGCAACACAGGCTGAGGTGGCTCTGACCCAGGTGCCTCAGCTGAGTATGGAACACAGGCTGAGGTGGCTCTGACACATGTGCCTCAGTTGGTTATGGATCACAGGCTGAGGTGGTTCTGACACACGTGCTTCAGCTGGGTATGCAACACAGTTTGAGGTGGCACTGACACAGGTACCTCAGTTGAGTATGGATCACAGTCTGAGGTGGCTCTGACACAGGTGCCTCACATGGGTATAGAACACAGGCTGAGTGGCTCTGACACAGGTGCCTCAGTTGAGTATGGATCACATCATGAGGTGGCTCTGACACAGGTGCCTCACATGGGTATAGAACACAGGCTGAGGTGGCTCTGACACAGGTGCCTCAGTTGGGTATGGAACACAGTCTGAGGTGGCACTACACAGGTGCCTCAGCTGGGCATAGATCAATCTGAGGTGGCTCTTACCCAGGTGCCTCAGCTGGGAATAGAAAACAGAGGGGCAGATGTACTAATCACTGGAGAGATATAAAGTACCAACCAATCAGCTCCTGACATTTTTCAAACACAGCCTGTAATATGACAGTTAGGAGCTGATTGGCTGGTACTTTATCTCCATCCACTTTATCTCTCTCCAGAGATTAGTACCTCTCCCCCAGACTGAGGTGGCTCTTACACCGCGGCCTTCTCTGTGGATGGGTCATGGGATGGGGACAGCTTATCAGCTATCACCACGCTTGGTCTCATTTCAATACAGTGTATGAAATATCATTTATTGCAGCTTGAGAACAAATTATTTAGCAAAACAGCGGTGATTCTGCGCATTTACCGACCACATTGCAGCTCTGTTTTTCAGCATTTTGGACTTTTGTAATAACTGGATAAATAGAGGTCTGCATACAAACATTAATCACAGTTCCGTTATCCCAGCCAGAACAGCGGGTTCTTCCAGTTGGGGCTCTGCGGGACTCCGGCCTCATGTTTCCCAGTCACTTTACGTTTGTGTATCTTACTCCAGCCATCTGTAAGGAAAGACACCCAGCACGGGTCTGTATTCTGCCAATTATACACTCCCCGGGGATAAACTGCCCCACACAACAAAACAAGGGGCGCTTGTGTCATGAGGAACGGCAGATATGAAGAACCTCTCACACGAATGTCGCTCTTGCAGGTGAAGTTAACGATTCATTCAGCCCAGGAAAAAAGGCTTTCATTGTGAATTAGGGGGACATTTACTAAGCAGTGATAAGAGCAGAGAAGTGAGCCAGTGGAGAAATTTCCCCATCAACCAATCAGCAACTCTGTATCATTTTATAGTATGCAAATTATAGATGTTACTTCAGTGCTGATTGGTTGCCATGGGCAACTTCTCCACTGGCTCACTTCTCCGCTCTTATCACTGCTTAGTAAATGTACCCCATAGAAACAACAACAACAAAGATTTGCTACTAGGGCAAGCTTAAACTGTGGCAGGGCATGCTGGGATGTTTAGTTCCACAGCCGCTGTAGGGCCACATGTTGAATACCACTGCTGTATGTTATAACATGACCTGCCCCCTTTAACTTGTCGACAGCCCACTCACCTTAATACCTACCAAGTCACATTTCATACATACTTGTGAAGAGACAGACTGAGCAGCATTGTAGTACAGGTTGAGTCTACCTTATCCAAAATGCTTGGGATCAGAGGTATTTTGGAATAATTGCATGCCATAATGAGATATCATGGTGATGGGAACTAAATCTAAGCACAGAATGCATTTATGTTACATATACACCTTATACACACAGCCTGAAGGTCATTTAATACAATATTTTTTTATAACTTTGTGCATTAAACAAAGTGTGTGTACATTCACACAATTCATTTATGTTTCATATACACCTTATACACACAGCCTGAAGGTCATTTAATACAATATTTTTAATAACTTTGTGTATTAAACAAAGTTTGTGTACATTGAGCCATCAAAAAACAAAGGTTTCACTATCTCACTCTCACTCAAAAAAGTCCGTATTTCGGAATATTCCGTATTTCGGAATATTTGGATATGGGATACTCAACCTGTAATTTAAAAATAAAAATAAACCCTATCCCTTTCAGTGTAGGTTCAGGCTGGAAGGAAAAGATCATTATAACATGTATTTTCTGTCCGGCCCAAAGATCACTATAATATATGCAGCTGCTGGGGGGGGATGAGCTAGATTTGGGATATGGAATGTTTTACCAGGTGTAACGCGAGGGGACGGCTTTATGTACAATGGCAGCAGTAAGGCCTTCACTGTTACTACAGCTGGGGAGAGTGTAGCCAGTGACACAGGCAGGTCCCAGATCTGTGACCTGTCCCATGCGGGAGGCAGCTCTCTACACTCCAGCAATGTACAGAATAACTTCCGTCATTTATACCAGTGCCTTATCTGTAATTATGTACAAGCAGGCTTTCCGGGTATTTAAGGGTATCCATCGTATTTTTGCATTGTAAAACATTGCAGTAGGCTGGTTAGGTGAATGGTGGGGACAGATACATTGTAAAAATTATATATATATAATACACACACGGGGCGAGAGTATTATACCCATTATATAAATCACTAGTGAGGCCACATCTTGAATACTGTGCACAAATTTGGGATACATACTACAAAAAGAATATAGTGGAACTAGAAAAGGTTCAGAGGCGGGCGACCAAACTAATTAAGGGGATGGGGACGCTGGAATACGAGGAAAGATTTGCAGGGCTTGGCATGTTTACACTGGAAAAGAGGAGACTAAGGGGGTGATTCCACAGCTATGATCAGGAACACAGACATGCGGGGGGACGCCCAGCACAGGGCTAGCCCACCCCGCATGTCAGTCCCTGCCCCGTCGCAGAAGTGCAAAAGCATCGCTCAGCGGCGATGCTTTTGCACTTCAGGAGTAGCTCCTGACCAGCTAAGCTTTTTCGTGCTGGCCGGGAGCTACTCGTCGCTTCCCGGGTCATAGCGGCTACGTGTGACCTGATGAAAATGCGTGATTAAACAGCATTGAAACGTTGTCTTTAACATTGGACTGAACCGACAGTTTGTCTCCGTCGCTTGGAGTGCCGAACCTCCTGTGGTCAATATATATATATATATATATATATATTAGAGATGAGCGGGTTCGGTTCCACGGGATCCGAACCCCCCCGAACTTCACCCATTTTACACGGTTCCGAGGCAGCCTCGGATCTTCCCGCCTTGCTCGGTTAACCCGAGCGTGCCCGAACGTCATCATCCCGCTGTCGGATTCTCGTGAGATTCGTATTCTATATAAGGAGACGCGCGTCGCCGCGATTTTCACTCGTGCATTGGAGATGATAGCGAGAGGACGTGGCTGCGTTCTCTCAGTTTCTGTGTTCAGTGTGCTGCAAATATCTGTGCTCAGTGTGCTGCAAATATCTGTGCTCAGTGTGCTGCAAATATCTACGTTCTCTGCCTGAAAAACGGCTCCATATCTGTGCTGCATTGTAGTATATAGTAGGAGGACAGTGCAGAATTTTGCTGACCACCACTATATATATAGCAGTACGGTACAGTAGTCCATTGATCTACCTCTGTGTCGTCAAGTATACTATCTGAAGGACCTGCCAACGATTACTGACATGTCGTCTACTGTCACTCCATATGATTCTGTCACCATTGAAAGAATAGTGGAGGATTATATGAGTGACCGCTTTCAAGTAGGCACGTCAGACAGTCCGTACGTATACTCAGAGGCGTCACCGGGTGTGGTGACACCCGGTGCGCACTCCTGATCTCCTGTCGCGATCCCGGCAAAAGGGGGCGTGACCTTGTATGTAGGGGGCGTGGCTTCACGGGGATCCCGGAATTGTCAGTCTGGGGGCGTGCCCAGCATCTCCGGGGATGCTGGGCTTCCCCCAGAGCCAGTCTCCGTCCGCTGTCGGCTCCTCTTCTGTGACAGGAGCCGGGTGCTGTAGGAGACTTTCTCACTGCAGCACCTGGTTCCTGTCAGTGTGGGGGAGCTGACATTTGGTGTCACTCTCCTCCAGGGGCCGCACCCCCCGCACCCGCCTTGTGACGCCACTGCGTATACTGGCAGGAAAAAGAGGCAATTTGGAGGCCCTTGCACAAACTGGCTTTATTCTACCTAAGTTGCCCCCCCCTCCAGTGTGTACTCCGAAAGAGTGTTTAGTGCCGCCGCTCACCTTGTCAGCAATCGGCGTACGAGGTTACTTCCAGAAAATGTGGAGAAGATGATGTTCATTAAAATGAATTATAATCAATTCCTCCGTGGAGACATTCACCAGCAGCAATTGCCTCCAGAAAGTACACAGGGACCTGAGATGGTGGATTCCAGTGGGGACGAATTAATAATCTGTGAGGAGGGGGATGTACACAGTGAAAGGGGTGAGGAATCGGAGGATGAGGAGGAGGTGGACATCTTGCCTCTGTAGAGCCAGTTTGTGCAAGGAGAGATTAATTGCTTCTTTTTTGGTGGGGGCCCAAACCAACCAGTCATTTCAGTCACAGTCGTGTGGCAGACCCTGTCGCTGAAATGATGGGTTTGTTAAAGTGTGCATGTCCTGTTTATACAACATAAGGGTGGGTGGGAGGGCCCAAGGACAATTCCATCTTGCACCTCTTTTTTCTTGAATTTATCTTTGCATCATGTGCTGTTTGGGGACTATTTTTTGAAGTGCCATCCTGTCTGACACTGCAGTACCACTCCTAGATGGGCCAGGTGTTTGTGTCGGCCACTTGTGTCGCTTAGCTTAGCCATCCAGCGACCTTGGTGCACCTCTTTTTTTCTTTGCATCATGTGCTGTTTGGGGACTATTTTTTGAAGTGCCATCCTGTCTGACACTGCAGTGCCACTCCTAGATGGGCCAGGTGTTTGTGTCGGCCACTTGGGTCGCTTAGCTTAGTCATCCAGCGACCTCGGTGCAAATTTTAGGACTAAAAATAATATTGTGAGGTGTTCAGAATAGACTGGAAATGAGTGGAAATTATGGTTATTGAGGTTAATAATACTATGGGATCAAAATTACCCCCAAATTCTATTTAAGCTGTTTTTGAGGGTTTTTAAGAAAAAAAAAACACCCGAATCCAAAACACACCCGAATGCGACAAAAAAATTTCAGGGAGGTTTTGCCAAAACGCGTCCGAATACAAAACACGGCCGCGGAACCGAATCCAAAATCAAAACAATATATATATATATATATATATATATATAAAACAAGAACACCGGCACTCCTGTCGACTAACACACGTTTAGCTTGCTCCTGTGCCTTCCCTTGAGAAGTGATCTCAAATAGATAATGTAGAATAAACGAGGCGGCACTCGAAGGCTTGAAAAATCACACAAAGTGTATTGAAACCAGTAAGTTTACTGGTTTCAATACACTTTGTGTGATTTTTTCAAGCCTTCGAGTGCCGCCTCGTTTATTCTACATTATCTATCTATCTATCTATCTATCTATCTATCTATCTATCTATCTATCTATCTATCTATCTATCTATCTATTATACTGGAGGTAGTACTATATATTTCTATTATACTGGAGGTAGTACTATATATTTCTAGCCTTGCCTCCAGAGTGCAAAGAAAAGGAGCTTTGTAGTGTCGGTATGACTAGTGTCATGTAGCCACTCCCACTGCACTGCACAACACATATCCACCCCATTTTTCAGCACTCATTACCACTAAGAAAATATTTCTACTTTTACCACTGATGGATAAGGATATACAGAGTTATGGTGCGTAGTCACGCACTATAGTTATAAAAAAGTGAGGAACAAACACAACGGCCGACAAAATTAGTCCTAAAAATAATACAGCGTAGGAGACCACAAATAGGTTGAACTCGATGGACAAATTGTCTTTTTTCAACCTCAGAAACTATGTTACTATGTTACATACAGAGCCGGCACAAGCCGCTCAGCAAAGGGATGCAGGGCAGGTAGGCGCCAGGATCGAGAGGCGCCAGGATTGGAGAGGTGCTCTCCCTGCTCTGCATCCCTGTACTGAGCTGATGTCCCCCTGCTGCTGCTGCTGCGCCTGTCACACTCTATGACAGGCAGCAGCGCTGGCAGCATGAAGCCTCCTCTTCCCTCCCCTGTGTCAGTGCAGTGTGCGGACCTAAACGGGAACTGGGGTGGGTAGGGGGGTGGAGCTACACGGGACCAGGCTGAACAGGAGGATGATCTGCTCCAGCTCCGGCCTGCAGACTTCCTTAGGTAAGAGGATGGAAAGAGAGTGAGTGAAAGTGTGTGTGTATGTGTAATATATGTGTGACTGTGTATGTGTGTAATGTATGTACAGTATGTATGTATGTATGCATGTGTGTAAGCGTCACTGCTACAGGGGGCGTTGCGTGTGTAAACATCACTGGTAAAGGGGGTGTTACGTGTGTAAGCGTCACTGCTACGGGGGGCGTTACGTGTGTAAGCGTCACTGGTAAAGGGGGTGTTGCGTGTGTAAGCGTCACTGCTACAGGGGGCATTACGTGTGTACGCTGTGTTACGTGTGTAAGAGTCTCTAATACGGGGGGCGTTGCGTGTGTAAGCGTCACTACTACAGGGGGCATTACGTGTGTGTTACTGGTACTGGGGCATTACGTGTGTAAGCATCACTACTATAGGGGGTGTTACGTGTGTAAGCATCACTACTACAGAGGGCGTTACGTGTGTAAGCGTCACTACTACAGAGGGCGTTACGTGTGTAAGCATCACTACTACAGAGGGCGTTACGTGTGTAAGCATCACTACTACAGGGGGCGTTACGTGTGTAAGCGTCACTACTACAGGGGGCGTTACGTGTGTAAGCGTCACTACTACAGAGGGCGTTACGTGTGTAAGCGTCACTACTACAGGGGGCGTTACGTGTGTAAGCATCACTACTACAGAGGGCGTTACGTGTGTAAGCATCACTACTACAGAGGGCGTTACGTGTGTAAGCGTCACTACTACAGAGGGCGTTACGTGTGTAAGCGTCACTACTACAGAGGGCGTTACGTGTGTAAGCGTCACTACTACAGAGGGCGTTACGTGTGTAAGCGTCACTACTACAGAGGGCGTTACGTGTGTAAGCGTCACTACTACAGAGGGCGTTACGTGTGTAAGCATCACTACTACAGAGGGCGTTACGTGTGTAAGCGTCACTACTACAGAGGGCGTTACGTGTGTAAGCGTCACTACTACAGAGGGCGTTACGTGTGTAAGCATCACTACTACAGAGGGCGTTACGTGTGAAAGCATCACTACTACAGGGGGTGTTACGTGTGTAAGCATCACTACTACAGAGGGCGTTACGTGTGAAAGCATCACTACTACAGAGGGCGTTACGTGTGTAAGCATCACTACTACAGAGGGCGTTACGTGTGTAAGCGTCACTACTACAGAGGGCGTTACGTGTGTAAGCATCACTACTACAGAGGGCGTTACGTGTGTAAGCATCACTACTACAGAGGGCGTTACGTGTGTAAGCATCACTACTACAGAGGGCGTTACGTGTGTAAGCGTCACTACTACAGGGGGCGTTACGTGTGTAAGCGTCACTACTACAGGGGGCGTTACGTGTGAAAGCATCACTACTATAGGGGGTGTTACGTGTGTAAGCATCACTACTACAGGGGGCGTTACGTGTGTAAGCGTCACTACTACAGGGGGCGTTACGTGTGTAAGCATCACTACTACAGAGGGCGTTACGTGTGAAAGCATCACTACTACAGAGGGCGTTACGTGTGTAAGCATCACTACTACAGAGGGCGTTACGTGTGAAAGCATCACTACTATAGGGGGTGTTACGTGTGTAAGCATCACTACTACAGAGGGCGTTACGTGTGTAAGCGTCACTACTACAGAGGGCGTTACGTGTGTAAGCATCACTACTACAGAGGGCGTTACGTGTGAAAGCATCACTACTATAGGGGGTGTTACGTGTGTAAGCATCACTACTACAGGGGGCGTTACGTGTGTAAGCGTCACTACTACAGGGGGCGTTACGTGTGTAAGCGTCACTACTACAGGGGGCGTTACGTGTGTAAGCGTTACTGGTACTGGGGCGTTACGTGTGTAAGCATCACTACTACAGGGGGCGTTACGTGTGTAAGCATCACTACTACAGAGGGCGTTACGTGTGTAAGCGTTACTGGTACTGGGGCGTTACGTGTGTAAGCATCACTACTACAGGGGGCGTTACGTGTGTAAGCGTCACTACTACAGGGGGCGTTACGTGTGTAAGCGTCACTACTACAGGGGGCGTTACGTGTGTAAGCGTTACTGGTACTGGGGCGTTACGTGTGTAAACATCACTACTACAGGGGGTGTTACGCGTGTAAGCGTCACTACTGCAGGGGGCATTACGTGTGTAAGCGTCATTGGTACAGCGGGCATTACGTGTGTAAGTATTACTGGTACAGGGGGTGTTACGTGTGTAAACATCACTACTATAGGGGGTGTTACGTGTGTAAGCGTCACTACTGCAGGGGGCGTTACGTGTGTAAGCGTCACTGGTACAGGAGGCATTACGTGTGTTAGCGCTACGAATAGCAGAACGATGACAGGTCATGCGTTCTTTAAATTTTCTTTCCGTTTTTCCAATATAACAGGCCGCAAGGGCACAGAATTTGGTAAACTACATGAGTAGAATTACAGGTTAACCGGTGTCTAATCATAATTTTCTTACCCGTATCCGTTACAGGATGATTGACCATGTCCCTTTGGATATTAGAGGAGGGGATCATTTTTTATTATTGTATCCTCTATTTTGTGCTACATTGTATCCTTGCTACAGAAGCTTTAAGTTGATGGTGTTATAATATCTATTTGTATCGATTTGCTCAGCTGTGTTGCCTTGGTGATGGTGATACATTCACAATGTGCTGGCTCAGCACTTGTACGTCATGTCCTCATCAGCCCGACGGGTGTGCGGCCTCGGGCGTGGAGGCGGGTTTTCACGTGGTGCATTGTATAAAAGTATGTTTTTTTGTTTGATGTTTTAATAAAGCCTGACGACAGTGGCGCAGACCACTGAAACGTTGCAAACTACACTGGAAGTGCAAATCGTGTTCCTTGTGCTGAGAGTGCCACGGTTGCGTCTAGATTCTCTTCGCGCTAAGGACCTTTCCCATAACCCCCTGGGTCCATGTCCATCTATTTGGAACAGAAAAGTGTGGCGAGCGAAGCGAGACACCGAGCCCGATGCGTGGCGAGCGAAGCGAGCCCGCGAGGGGTCCAATGCTGCATAGAAAAAAAAATACCCTAAATGATCGGAGAACGAAGGAAACATTTAGGAGCTGTAAGGGCGGAAGTTCTCTCCTGCCCACTCGTTTTGTCACGTCCAGGTCCTTTGCACGAAGGCAACATAGACACAACCAGAGTGCCACGTCCTGCTTGCATATTTATTTCCTTTACGGAGGCACCCACCTATTGGACATTCAGCTTTTTGGAGTGCCGTACCTACGTGTGTGTGTGTGTGTGTGTGTGTGTGTGTGTGTGTGTGTGTGTGTGTGTGTGTGTGTGTGTGTGTGTGTGTGTGTAGATAGATAGATAGATAGACAGATATTAGGAACTGAATTTATTGGGGAGTATTTACTAGGTGACAGGTTTGTAGTACTCCCTGTCCGTTTGCATCCTATCTGTTTACTAAATGTAAAAATAGGATTTCAATTACCTACCGGTAAATCATTTTCTCGTAGTCCGTAGAGGATACTGGGGTCCACATTAGTACCATGGGGTATAGACGGGTCCACTAGGAGCCATGGGCACTTTAAGAAATTGATAGTGTGGGCTGGCTCCTCCCTCTATGACCCTCCTACCAGAGTCTAGGAAACTGTGCCCGAGGAGACGGGCAGACTTTGAGAGAAGGATACAAAAGGATAGTGGTGAGATTCCGAACCAGCTCACACAAAGGAAAGCCAAGCTAACCAAACTTTAAACCAGGAACAGCAACCGCAGAACCCACAATACTTAACCAAGTAACAGTGCAGGAAGAAACGAAGTACCGGGCGGGCGCCCAGTATCCTCTACGGACTACGAGAAAAGTATTTACCGGTAGGTAATTAAAATCCTATTTTCTCTTACGTCCTAGAACAGCCATTTTCAACAGGTGTGCCGTGGCACACTAGTGTGCCGCAGGCAGTTGCCAGGTGTGCCGCCACCGCTGCCAGCCAGAGATTCCCGCCGCCTGCCGCCACACAGTCCTGCTGCCGCCCGCACACTGACCCGGCGCCGCCGCCCGCACACAGACCCGCCACTGCCACCAGCCAGATGTACCTGTGCTCACCGGGCAGCACTGCACTTTAATTACTATAGGGGGCATGTGTGTATGATTACTATGTGGGGGCAGGGTGTGTGTAATGACAATGGGGGGCAGGTATGTATATTTACCATGGGTGAGACAGGTGTAAGGAATTACAATGGGGGCATGTGTGTGGCTTGACTATGTGGGGGGGGAGGGGGGGGGGCAGGTGTGTGGAATTAGAATGGGGCATGTGTGTATAATTACTATGGGGGGCAGGTGTGTGGCATTACTGGGGGGGGGGGGTAATGAGTGGAATTACTCTTGGTAGGTGTGTGGCATTAATATAAATCTGTTTTATTACAGTGGGAGCCAATGTGTTTTATTACTGCGGGGGACAAAGCATTTGTTTTATTATTGCAGGGCCAAAAAAATTGATGGTATGCCATGGCAATTCAAAAATTTTGTTTAGTGTGCCACAAATTTAAAAATATACGTTATGGTAAGAACTTACCATTGATAATGGTATTTCTCCTATGTCCATAGGTTTCCACAGGATAACCTTGGGCTATGATGGAGCGACAGCGGATTGGCACCAAACGATCACAAGCTTTCTGGCCTCCCAGGATGCAACGGGCTTGTCCATATAATCCTGCCCACTGACTCAGTCAAATCAGTTGTTTCCAAAGCATTTAGGCAGGAGCATTATGTAGAACCCTATTCAGGCGAGAAGAACACACATGCACACCCAGAGCCGGCCCTAACCAATATGATGCCCTAGGCAAGATTTTGGCTGGTGCCCCCTAGCACCACTGCTGGTTCTGCCTCTGACCTTGCACTTCTTTCCCAGCACCATCACCCCTCACCCATAGCAGTCCTTGTATCCCCTATATTTTAAATAGGAACAGTTCGCACATTTGGCACACAGCCCAAAAAGGGGCATCTTTTTGCTGGGAAGGGGCATGGACACACAATAGTAACCCCAATTCCAATTACGCCACACAGTACTGCAACTATATTTACATTTTATTATGCGATAGTGTCCATAATTCATATTACATCCCACAGCAGTACCACTTTACCTTATATATGTTACTCCTCGCAGTAGAGCCCCTTATTCACATTACATCACACTGAATTGCTCCTTATTCACATTACACCACACCTTATTGCTCTTTATTCACATTAGATGACACAGTAGTGCCCTTTCTATATGCAACGCCACATAGTAGAGCACCTTATACACATAATGCCACACATTAGTAATGCATTTATACACATAATTCCACACAGTAATGCCCCTTACACATATGAGACACATTATTAATGTCCTTATAAACATAATGCACCTTACACATTATGACAACCTTTATTAATGCCCTTTTACACATAATGTCCATTACACATATGCCGCACATTATTAATGTCCTTATACACATAATGACACACATAGTGCCCCCTACACATTTGCTGCACATTATTAGTGCCCCTATACACATAATGACACACATACAGTAGTACCCTGTTACACATATGCCGCACATTATTAATGCCCTTATACACATAATGAAACACATAGTGGCCCTTTACACATATGTTGCACATTATTAATACATTTTTACATGCCACACATAATGCTCCTTACACATATTCCGAACACTACTGCACAACCAACCCACTCACATGCACACAGCACTCACACTTCCACTAACACTGTGACCTCTGCCTCTGCTTGGCTACAGATGTGTCCTCACAAATCTTGCATCAATGCTAACGTCGGGCACCTTTTTTTAATGAAAATGCATCTTATTTGCATTGCTATGTGGCTTCTGCTGATTAAACTGATATGCAGCATACCTATATACTGTGTGAGACTGTGGCTGTATCTGCATATGAAATGCTACATACAGAATATAGACATGCCGCATATCATTTTAATCAGCAGAAGCTGCTGATGCCCCTAGGCATATCAAATGCCCTAGGCAATTGCCTAGTTTGCCTATGCCTATGGCCGGCTCTGTACACACCCTTCCACGCAAGAGGGAAGAGGTTAGTGAGTATAAAGATTCTCAAATCAGGTGCGTCAGGGTGGGATCCCTGTGGAAACCTGTAGACATCGGAGAAATACCGTTATCACCGGTAAGTTCTTACCATAACGTATATTTCTCCTTCAGGGTCCACAGGTTATCCACAGGATAACATTGGGACTTCCCAAAGCAGTTTCTAGTGGTGGGGACGCTCCTGATTAGACAGGAAATCTTTCGCCCGAATTCAGCATCATGAGAGGCAAAAGTATCCAAGGCATAATGTCTAATGAATGTGTTAATGGAAGACCATGTGGCTGCCTTACATATCTGTTCTGCTGAAGTACCATGTTGTACTGCCCATGAAAGACCTACCTTACGTGTAGAGTGAGCAGAGACATTAGCCAGAACAGGGAGATCAGCTTGAGAATATGCTTCTGAAATCATCTTTCGAAGCCATCTTGCTAGCGTCTGTTTAGTAGCAGGCCATCCCCTCTTGTGAAATCCGTAGAGAATGAAGAGAGAATCTGTCTTTCTGATGGCACTGGTGCGATCCCCGTAGCTCCTTAATGCACATACTACATCCAGCGATGCTTCTCCCGCAGAAAGTCCCGATACCTAAAAAGCCCGGACTACAATTTCTTCGTTAAGGTGAAACTTTGAGACCACCTTCGGAAGATAACCAGACTTAGTTCTGAGAACTGCTTTATCTGGATAAAAAATCAGAAAAAGAGACTTAATGACAGCACTCCTAAATCTGACATTCTTCTAGCTGATGCCATAGTCAGTAGAAACAGAACTTAGCTGTCAACCATTTAAGATCCACTTTCTTAAGTGGTTCAAACAGAGCCCCTTGAAGGGCTTTGAGAACCAGACTTAAATCCCAAGGTACTGCAGGAGGAACAAAAGGTGGTTGAATGCGCAGCACTCCCTGGAAAAAAGTATGCACATCCTGTAAATTGGCAATTTTCTTTTGAAACCATACAGTCAATGCTGAAACTTGAACTCTCAAGGAAGCCACCTTCAAACCCTTGTCCATTCCTGCCCGAAGGAAATTTAAGATTCTGGATACTCTGAAAGATCTTGGATCCATACTTCTTTCACTGCACCAATGAATATAGGCTTGCCATATTCGGTGATAAATGCGAGCTGAGGAGGGTTTCCTTGCTCTGAGCATAGTTTGAATTACCTGTTGTGAAAAACCTCTTGACTTCAGGTTAGAGGTTTCAACAGCCACGCCGTCAAAGACAGCCGATCCAGATGCCTGTGATAACAAGGACCCTGCATTAGTAGATCTGGACGTTGAGGGAGCAGAATTGGAGCATCCATCGACATTCTCTGCATATCTATGTACCAATGCCTTCTGGGCCAAGCCGGAGCTATTAGAATCACGGCACCCTTTGCTTGCTTTATTTTCCTCACTACCCTGGGTAGCAGGGAGATTGGAGGAAACAGATATGCCAGATGAAAGTCCCATTTCACTGACAGTGCATCCACAAGGATCGCTCCAGGGTCTTTTGTTCTTGACCCGTATGCGGGCACTTTGTTGTTCAGACAGGACGCCATGAAATCCATCTCTGGCAACCCCCACTTGTCTACTAGAGTCTGAAATACTTCCGGGTGTAGAGACCATTCGGTTGCTCGAATGGTGTGTCGACTGAGAAAGTCCACTTCCCAGTTTAGGACTCCTGGAACGAACACTGCGGACAATGCTGGAAGATGGAGTTCTGCCCACTTTAGTATGTGATTTACCTCCATCATTGCCCTTTGGCTGAGAGTTCCTCCCTGATGGTTGAGGTACGCCGTTGCATTGTCCGAGCGGATCTGGACTGGTTTTCCTTGCAGAATGTCCTTTGCCTGAATCAATGCCATGTATATGGCCCGAATTTCTAACAGGTTTATTGGCAGGCAACTTTCTTCTGTGGTCCATTGTCCCTGGAACCATCATTTTTCGGACACTGCTCCCCAGCCTTGTAGACTGGCATCCGTTGTCAGGATCTCCCAATCTGATATCCAAAAGGGCCTCCCCCTTGTCTAGATGGGAAGTCTGTAGCCACCAGGCTAATTACCTTTTTACCTTTACTGGAAGTACCATCATTTGTTTCTTTATTGTCTGATGTACTCCATTCCATCTGGTCAGAATCAGATGTTGCAGAGGTCTAGAGTGGAATTGTGCATATTCCACCATGTTGAAAGTTGACACCATCAACCCCATCACTCTCATTGCTGCGTGAATTGATATTGTTTGACTGTGCAACAATTCCTGAGTCATTAACTGCACCTTGGATATCTTTTCCAAAGGTAAAAATATTTTCTGCAGACTTGAATCCAATATCAGCCCCAGTGGCGGAACTGGCGTGTAGTGGGCCCAGGTGCAACAATATGCATTGGGCCCCCCACCCTCACGATAGATACAGATGCATGCCTAATGCAGGAAATTGGGAGTGAGCATTGGCCTCATTGAGAAGGGACATGGCCAAACAATAGTACCCCCAATTCAAATGAAGTTACATAGTAGTGCATGCCTGGCCAACCTGTGGGTCTCCAGCTGTTGTGAAACTACACATCCCAGCATGCCCTGAGTTTTAGCATTTCATAATAGCAAAATTGAGGCAGGGCATGTGGGGACTTTTCACAACATCTGGAGAGCCACAGGTTGGCCAGGCCTGCAGTAGTGCAACCTTATTCGCATTAGATCACACAGTAGTACTACTTATACACATTACATCCACACAGTAGCATCGCCCCTTACACATTACGTCCACATGGTAGCATTGCTCCATACACATTACGCCCACACGGTAGCATCAGCCCTTACACATTATGCAACATGTTAGCATTGGACTTTACACATTATGCCTACGTGGTAACATCGCACCTTACACATTATGCCCACATGGTAGCATCGCCCCTTACATATTATACCACACGTTAGCATCACCCCTTACACATTACGACCACACGGTAGCATCGTCCCTTACATATTACGCCATATGGTAGCAGCGCCCCTTACACATTATGCCCACATGGTAGCAGAGTCCCTTAGACATTATACCCAAACATAAGCATTGCCCCTTAAACATTGTGACATACGGTAGCATCTCCCCTCACACATTACGCCCACATGGTAGCAGCTCTTTTTACATATTATGCCCACATGGTAGCAGTGCCCCTTACATATATTATGCCCACATGTTAGCATTGCCCCTTAAACATTATGCCCATACGGTGGCATCGCCTCTTACACATTATGCTCACATGGTAGCACCCCCTTACACATTACGCCCACATTGTAGCATCCCCTTACACATTACACCCACACGGTAGCAGCACCCTTTACACATTACACCCCTACATGATAGAAGCGCACCTTACACATTATGCCCACACGGTAGCATCGCACCCTACACATTACACCCACATGGTAGCATTGCCCCTTAAACATTATGCTACATGGTAGCATTGCCCCTTGCACATTGCATTTCTACATAGTAACAGCGCCCCCTACACATTGCATTCCCACACAGTAACAGCATCCCTTACACATTGTATGCCCACACAGTAACAGCGCCCCTTACACATTGTATGCCCACACAGTAACAGTGCCCCTTACACGTTATATACCCACACAGTAACAGTGCCACTTACACATTGCATGCCACACAGTTACAGCATCTCTTACAGATTGTATGCCCACACAGTAACAGCACCCCTTATACATTGCATGCCCACACAGTTACAGCATCTCTTACAGATTGTATGCCCACACAGTAACAGCGCCACTTACACATTGCATGCCCACACAGTAACAGCGCCCCTTACACATTGCATGTCCACACAGTAACAGTGCCCCTTACACATTGCATGCCCACACAGTAACAGCGCCCCTTACACATTGCATGCCCACACAGTAACAGCGCCACTTACACATTTTATGTCCACACATGGGCTGCGGGAAATTACTTACCTCAGTGGTGTGCAGGGCTATTCAGGGGCTGCTTCTGCTGCTCAGGGAAACGGCTGTGTGTGCCTCTGCTCGTCCTCACCTCCCTCCCATAGATATTTTGGATGGTCACTAGACCGTGACATAACATCAGATGAACCCTGGTGCCCAAGTAGTGAGTATAGCCAGAGGAAGGGAAGGGGGAGGAGCGGAGATGGGAGAGTGGCACTTCCTCCTCCCATTGGACCGTTGCGGACTGCATCACAGAGCAAGTTTGGATCATATGATTCCCGGCACCCAAGCACTGCAGTGAGCATAGGTAGAGGAAGGGGGAGGCGCGGCGAGTGAAGAGCGGCACCTCCCCTTCTCTCCGGCCAGACGGAGAGCAAGACAGTTCGGCGGTATATTAATGAGAGGAGGTAGGCGGCGCAGCGCTAGCGGCAGCACATGAGTCAGTGTGACTCAATGTTATGCTTGCAGCTATGGGCCCCTTCACTGTGTTGGGCCCCAGTGCAATGCACTGGTTGCACCTGCGCTAGTTCCGCCACTGATCAGCCCCCAAGTGAATCATCCGTTGTGACCGAATCAGAGACGACTTTGCCCAATTTATGAGCCATCCGTGTTTCTGTAGACAAATTATTGTCTGTTGGAGATGGCTCAAGAGCAATTCCTGGGATTGTGCCAGGATTAAAAGATTGTCAAGGTATGGGAAAATCCTTGCCCCCTGTTTGCGGAGATAAGCTGCCATAACCACCATGATTGTTACGTTTTCTGTGCTCAGAATGTAAGATACTGAGTGGGTAAGTCCTGAGCACAGGACCGTGACGCTGTAATAAGAGCGAAGTTCAGCAGCAACCCCTAGGACCCTAACTCCGTTGTCCCACCCGCGTGGTCAGTCTACGCCTGCGAGACTGTGTTTTCTTGGGCCCACGGCAGCCGCGTTTGAAGGGCGGATTAAGTCTGCCCAACTCCGATGCCCCCCGGTCTTAATTGGAGACAAGGCGTAAACTGAGACGGGGCGAGAACAAGGGGACCTCTAACTAAATAAAACACAGAGCTAGGGGCTACTACAGAACTCAAACAAAACGTATGTGCGGCACGGCCGCCAATGGAAAAAGACAACAAAGGTAATACTGTCCACACCCTACACGGCACCGTCGTGTACCGGGGAGGACAGCTAGGGCGGAAAACCTCTGCAAAAACACCAGCAACAAGTATAACGAAAATACTACGACCTAGGCCGCAAGACTCGGCAAAAGCCGCTACTCACAACACCGGGGGGAACAACCGCAGGTGCAAGAGAACCCCGAGATCACAGACACAGGTTTCTACCGACTGGAGGGCTGGAAGGACTTCAATGACAGGCTTCCGAACACCAGGACACAGGACCACTGGAACAAGGTAGACCAGATCACAGAACACCGAACAGGGAATTCTCCAGAGCAGGAACATCGCACAGGAAGCTATCACCGGTTTCTGCACCAATAGCTGCAGAGAACCTAAATTGATAATGTCGTGCAGCTGCCCTGCTGCACGACCACACGCTGACAGGTGATAATTTAATTATATGGCAACGGGGAACGCGGTCCGACTGTGGCGTCCCCGTTGCTAAGGACCCGGCGGCTCAGTGTGCACAGCGTCCTGGCGTTGCCAGGCGCCATGCGGGGAGCAGGAGGAGGCGCGGCGGACGTGAAGCGCCGGGACCATTGCTTAGCCACGGCCGGGCGCTGGCGAGAGCCGCCGCGCCTAACAATGATCTTGGTAAATACTCTGGGGGCTGTGGCTAACCCAAAGGGTAATGCCTGGAATTGAAAATGTTGCTGGAGGATAGCGAACCTGAGGTAACACTGATGGGACAATGCTATCGGCACATGCAGGTAAGCATCCTGTATATCCAGAGATACCATGTAATCCCCTGGTTCCATGGCCAAAACTATGGAGCGCAATGTCTCCATGTGGAACCGTGGGACCCAAATGTATTTGTTTAACATTTTGAGATTGAGAATGGGCCGAAATTACCCATTTGGCTTCTGGACCAAAAATAGGTTGGAGTAAAAACCCTGCCCCCGTTGTGCCGTGGTACTGGAATAATTACCCCAGACTGAAGCAATTTCTGAACTGCTTCTTGCAGGGCCCTGGCCTTCGCCTCTATATGAGATGGGCTGGTGCAAAAAAACCTTTGAGGAGGCTGCTTCTTGAAAAGGAAAACATAACCCAGAGATACCACTACTTGCACCCAAGCGTCTGTTGTCGACTGCTGCCATATGTGTGCAAACTGAAGAAGACGGCCCCCTACCTTGGAGTCCCCAGGTGGAGGCCCGCACCATCAGGCTGATGGTTTCTGTTCTGGTTTGGAAGCTGGCCCTCTGGTGGCCCATTGCTTCTTTGCTTTACCAGACTTATTGTACTGGGTTTGCTTTGATTAATTTTTACCTTTTGTTTTACCTTGCCACCGAAATGGCCGAAATCCAGAACCCTTAGGCTCAGGGTTATAACTGGCAGGAAACCTGACCTTCTTGGATTCAGCTTCTGACTCCAGAATATCTGTCAGTTCCTTCCCAAAAAGAATGTTCCCAACAAAAGGCAAAGCTTCCAGAACCTTCTTGGATTCTGAATCAGCTTTCCATGTACGTAACCAAATTGCTCTGCGAGCGGCTACCGTTAAGGCTGATGCTTTAGAAGCAATCGTACCCATATCCATTGCTGCTTCTTCTAAGAATAGCGCAGCCTGTTTCATATGGGCTATATGGGACTCCTGCTCCCTAGTAGGTGCTAAAAGCCCATTCTCTAATTCTTCAGCCCATTCAGCTACCGCTTTGCCATCCAGGCTGAGGCCATAGCCGGCCTTATGACAGCCCCTGACAGAGAAAATATGTTTTTTAAAAAACCATCCACTCTTCTGTCAGTGACATCATTTAATGATGTAGATGGCAAAGGCAAAATAGCTTTTCGCACTAATCGAATGACGTGCGTATCTATCTTAGGAGGTACTTCTCTTTTTAAACAGTCCCCAGCTGGAAAAGGGTAGTAAGAATCCCATTTTTTTGGAATTCTATATTTCCTATTGGGCGTAGCCCAAGGTTCCTCCATAATTTCTGTCAGTTCCTCTGACCCTGGAAATTCAACCCTAACTGTTTTGGGACGTTTAAACACGGGTGCTTTAGTTTATATTATTGGCTCAGCTGAATCCTCTAGAGACAGAATAGCCTTCATTGCTCCAATTAACTCAGCTATATCCTCTGAGCTGAAACCTTCCATTTGTTTTTCATATGGTGAAGTAGAATATATGGAATTATCCTCATATGATGTATCATCCTGTGTAGCCTGTGAATTTGATGATATATTCACCCTTGTTTTATCAGCTTGTTGATTTGTAGAAGCTGTTGAGGCTATACCATAAGATGGGAGCTGCATGTATGGGTTAATAGTGTACCCTATTCCTGAGGTTGAAGCTGCAGGGACCAACCTATCAGCTATACTGGATAAGGTTTGTGCAAACACAGCCCAAGGTGGATCTATTTGTCGTTGAACAGAGATCTGCCTTGCAAGCTGCTGAAACGCAAAACAATTTGCACATAACCCATTGTGTGCCAGATGTTGAGTTGATAACCCCACCTTGCAGGATAAACATGTTATGAGTGTTGGTGTTACTGTTAATGTAACCTCGTCACCTTTGCCGCTCTTAGACATGATGAACAATCAGCTTTTCACAGTATACTACACAATCTGTGACTGTAATCACTTTATATCTATAAAAGTTACATCAATCTGACCCCAACCCAAGCACCAACATTGAGGCTCAGAAGAAAACACTGACAAACATATATAAAGTCAGCAATCACACTAGCAGTCAGTCACATGTTATATATTAGTCATATATTTGTCATATGAGCATATTATCAACTACGAACACATTTCAAATATGTAGGAGTACATCTACTGCATTCTGTTCTATACAGTTATTTAACGTATTCAGAAGCATTGCGAAGAAAACCACAGTAATATACAAAAACTCATATGCAATAGGCACTAAACTTAACTATTCATACTGACAAAAAGTAGATAGAAATTTAGTGCTGTATAACCCTTACTCCGTAGAGTGGGATACAGGGAGACTCACCCCACTTCCAGGATCGATCAATACATTAACAAACGCTGAGTGGATCCAGACACTACTAGTGTACACTGCCGCTCCGGTAACTTTTAGTGGACACAGACGCTCAGTGAACGCTAGTGTATGCAGACGCTCATGTCTGCGACCCAGTCTCTTAGTGGTAAACCTTAGTGTATACAGACGCAGCGGCCTATGCTGCGACCGAGTCCCCTCGTGGTAGCGTCTGAGACGGAAGTGAGGCAATCAGTTCATGGCGGGAGACGCACGGAAACTGGTCATGAACTGGGGGGGAGGGGCGACCAGGAGAGCGTCTGACTCCCCACTGCTGACATCAACCCTAGGGATCGCAGCCTCAAACTAATCCTGGCGCCTTATGATCCCTAAAGCCTAGTGCTGGAGCACCGTGGCGGCAGCGCGCCAGCTACTGTTTGGTAGTCCCCTCCAAAACAGTGCGGCTGTGTCCGTATTCCCCTTCTAAGCGGAACCGATGCCTTACCTTCTCCCCGTGCTCCGGACACAGCCTGGTAATGTCTGCTGGACCTGCTAGTATATCCGACACAGACGTCCATCGAGACAGCACTTGTACCGTGGGTAAGCGTTGTTGCGACCCGGCGGAGAGTTGTTGAAGCGACTCTTTCCCATATGCGTGTAAGACGCTGTTAGGAAAGATCACTCAAAAAACATAGTAAGACTATAAAAATAAATTAATAAAGCTTAGGGCTGCCAAAGAACAGCAGCCCTGTGACCATGGTCCCGCTCCTGCCGCACCAAACAAAAAACTGATTTGACTGAGTCAGTGGGCGGGGATTATATGGATAAGCCCATTGCATCCTAGGAGGCCAGAAAGCTTGTGATCATTTGGTGCCAATCCGCTGTCGCTCCTTCATATCCCAATGTTATCCTGTGGATAACCTGTGGACGCTGCCGGAAAAAGGTTGAAAATCACTGTCCTTTAGGATACTGGGGTCCACATTAGTACCATGGGGATGTACCAAAGCTCCCAAACCGGGCGGGAGAAGAGGTGTAACAAGGTGTCATGGTGCCTGTAGCAAGGTATGTTTAAGCGCCCCCCTCCCCTGTACTGAATTGGGGGCGTGGCCACCAGGGCCGGTTCTAGACCTTGTGGCATCCAGGGCAAAAGTTTCCTTTGGCGCCTCCCCCCCACACACCCATAGGTTAAACATAAATAGGAGCGTGGCTTCATAGGGAAGGGGCGTAGCCACAGTTATGCCACCTGTAGTTATGGACCCAGTAGTTGTGCCCCCTGTAGATTTGCCCCCTGTAGTTGTGCCCCCTGCAGATTTGCACCCCGTAAGTTTTGCCCCTTGTAGCTGTGCCCAGAGTAGCTGTGCCCCCTGTAGCTGTGCCACTAGTAGGTGTGTCCCCAGTAGGTGTGCATCCTGTAGCTGTGCCCAGAGTAATTGTGCACCCTGGTTTGTGCCCCCTGTAGCTGTGCCCCCAGTAGATGTGCCCGGCATAGTTGTGCCCCCTGTAGATTTGCCCCCAGTAGTTGTGCCCCCTGTAGATATGCCCCCAGTAGATGTGACCCCTGTAGCTGTGCCCGGAGTAGTTGTGCCCCCTGTAGATTTGCCTCCAGTAGTTGTGCCCCCTGTAGATTTGCCCCCAGTAGATGTGCCCGGCGTAGTTGTGCCCCCTGTAGATTTGCCCCCAGTAGTTGTGCCCGCAGTAGATTTGCCCCCTGTAGCTGTGCCCGGAGTAGTTGTGCCCCCTGTAGATTTTCCCCCAGTAGATGTGCCCGGAGTAGTTGTGCCCCCTGTAGATTTGCCCCCTGTAGATTTGCCCCCAGTAGATGTGCCCCCTGTAGCTGTGCCTGGAGTAGTTGTGCCCCCTGTAGATTTGCCCCCTGTAGCTGTGCCCGGAGTAGTTGTGCCCCCTGTAGATGTGCCCCCAGTAGGTGTGTGTGCCCAGAGTAATGATGCCCCTGTAGCTGTGCCCCCTGGTAGCGCCGCAAACACAAAAGAAAACAAAAACAAAACAAAAATACTCACCTGCCCGCTCCTGCTTCCCGACTGCTGCTGGCAGCATCTCCGCCCATCCGTGCATGTGACGCGTGATGTCACACGCAAGTCACGGACCGGCGGGGAGCGGAGGGGAGGAGGAAGAGGAGCGGAGGGGAGGGAGAAACTTGATGCAGCTCGGGCTTCCAGCTGTCAGTGACTGACAGCTGCGGCTGCGAGCTGCTTGCGGCCAGGCGGAGGTTCCGGCGGAGTCGAGCTGTGGCGCCCTGTACAGTCTTGGGCGCCTGGAGCTCGAGCTCCACCGGAACTGCCCTCCCTATGCCCCTGGGTGGGAGAGTGCTGAGGTTCCTGCAGAACTGATTTACCAAACTGAAGGTCCTCAGAGGCCAAAGTATCGAACTTGTAGAACTTAGCAAACGTGTTCGAACCAGACCAAGTAGCCGCTCGGCAGAGTTGTAAAGCCGAGACACCCCGGGCAGACACCCAGGAAGAACCCACCGACCTAGTAGAGTGGGCCTGTACAGATTTTGGACATGGCAAACCTGCCACGGAATAAGCATGCTGGATAGTAAGCCTGATCCAGTGTGCAATTATCTGCTTTGAAGCAGGACACCCAACTTTATTGGGATCATAGAGAACAAACAGAGAGTCAGATTTTCTGTGACGAGCTTTCCGCTTCACATAGATCTTCAAAGCCCTCACAACATCCAAGGACTTTGAACTAGCAGAGGTGTCGGTAACCACCGGAACCACAATAGGTTGGTTGATATGAAACGCAGACACCACCTTTGGAAGAAATTGCTGAAGAGTTCTGAGTTCAACTCTATCTTCATGAAAAATCAAATAGGGGCTTTTGTGAGACAACGCCCCCAGCTCCGACACACACCTCGCAGAAGCCAAGGCCAACAGCATGACGGCCTTCCACGTAACAAACCTGACGTCAACGTCCTGTAAAGGCTCAAACCATTCCGATTGCAGGAACTGGAACACCACGTTGAGATCCCAAGGTACCATAGGAGGCACAAAGGGCGGTTGGATGTGCAGAACCCCCTTCAAAAATGTCTGAACCTCAGGGAGAGAAGCCAATTGTTTCTGGAAGAAAATGGATAAGGCCGAAATCTGGACTTTTATGGAGCCCAAACGTAGGCCCACATCCACACCTGACTGCAGAAAAAGGAGAAAACGTCCCAGTTGAAATTCCACCGCAGGAAATTTCCTGTTCTCACACCAAGACACGTATTTTTTTCCAAATAGGGTGGTAATGTTTAGATGTTACCCCCTTTCCGGCTTGGATCAGGGTTGGAATAACCCTATCTGGGATCCCTTTCCGGGCTAGAATTTGACGCTCAACCTCCATGCCGTCAAACGTAGCCGTGGTAAGTCTTGATAGACGAACGGCCCCTGTTGGAGAAGGTCCTAGCGAAGAGGTAGAGGACACGGGTCCTCTAGGAGCATCTCCAGTAGATCCGCATACCAGGCCATTCTTGGCCAGTCCAGAGCAATGAGAATTGCTTGAACCTTTTCCCTTTTTATTCTTTTGAGAATCTTTGGGATCAATGGGAGTGGTGGAAACATATATACCATCTGATAGACCCATGGAGTAACCAGAGCGTCCACCGCCACTGCTTGCGGGTCCCTCGACCTGGAACAATACCGCTTGAGCTTCTTGTTGAGACGAGAGGCCATCATGTTGATTTGTGGCATTCCCCACCGACGTGTCAAGTACTCGAACACCTCCAGGTGAAGGCCCCACTCCCCTGGATGGAGATCGTATCTGCTGAGGAAGTCCGCTTCCCAGTTGTCAACTCCCGGAATGAAGATTGCTGACAGCACCAATGCGTGCTTTTCTGCCCAGAGGATGATTCTTGTTACCTCTGCTATTGCAGCTCTGCTCTTCGTTCCGCACTGTCGGTTTATGTAAGCCACCGTTGTCACATTGTCCGACTGTACTTGAATGGCCCGATTTCTCATAAGATGGGCCGTTTGGAGAAGACCGCTGTAGATGGCTCTTAGTTCCAGAATGTTTATCGGCAGGCCGGCTTCCAGACTTGACCACCTTCCTTGGAAGGTTTCCACTTAAGTGACTGCGTCCCAGCCCAGGAGACTTGCATCCGTGGTTAGAAGGATCGAGTCCTGAATCCCGAACCTGCGGCCCTCCAGAAGGTGAGGTAATTGCAGCCACCAGAGTGAAATCCTGGCCTTTGGTGACAGACGTATTCTGTGGTGCATGTGTAGATGGGATCCCGACCACTTGTCCAGGAGATCCAGTTGGAAGGACCGAGCGTGAAACCTCCCGTACTGCAGAGCCTCGTAAGAGGCCACCATCTTCACCAGAAGGTGAATGCACTGATGAACTGACACTCAGGCTGGCTTTAGGACATCCTGGACCATCATTTGAATCACCAACGCCTTTTCCTCTGGGAGAAACACCCGTGTCGCCGCCTCCTCTATAACCCCTCCTCCCTGCGCAGGAGCTCAGTTTTTAATTAACCAGCCCAATGCAGTAGCAGGAAAAGAGACGACAACGGTTAGCAGCCACAAACACCACACTCTTACGACAAGAAAAGTGTCAGCGGCTAATGCCATACCAACCCAAAGAAGCTAAGTACGTCAGGGTGGGCGCCTTGTGGGGGTGGTCTTCAGTATGCCGGCTGTCGGGATCCTGGCGCACAGTATACCGGCGCCGGGATCCCGACAGCCAGCATACCGACACTTATTCTCCCTCGTGGGGGTCCACGACCCCCCTGGAGGGAGAATAAAATAGCGTGGCAAGCGTAGCGCGCCACCGTGCCCGCAGCATGGCGAACGCAGTGAGCCCTCAAGGGGCTCATTTGCGCTCGCCACACTGTCGGTAAGACGGCGGTTGGGCTCCCGGCGCCGGTATGCTGGTCGCTGGGAGCCCGACGCCGGCATTCCATACTACACCCCCTTGTGGAGCCCAGTTTACCTCGCAGAAAGAGTTTTCTCTATCGTCCTAGTGGATGCTGGGGTTCCTGAAAGGACCATGGGGAATAGCGGCTCCGCAGGAGACAGGGCACAAAAGTAAAGCTTTTACAGGTCAGGTGGTGTGCACTGGCTCCTCCCCCCACGACCCCCCTCCAGTTAGATTTTTGTGCCCGGCCGAGAAGGGTGCAATTCTAGGTGGCTCTCATAAAGAGCTGCTTAGAGAGTTTAGCTTAGGTTTTTTATTTTACAGTGATTCCTGCTGGCAACAGGATCACTGCAACGAGGGACAGAGGGGAGAAGAAGTGAACTCACCTGCGTGCAGGATGGATTGGCTTCTTGGCTACTGGACATGAAGCTCCAGAGGGACGATCACAGGTACAGCCTGGATGGTCACCGGAGCCACGCCGCCGGCCCCCTCACAGATGCTGAAGCAAGAAGAGGTCCAGAATCGGCGGCTGAAGACTCCTGCAGTCTTCTTAAGGTAGCGCACAGCACTGCAGCTGTGCGCCATTTTCCTCTCAGCACACTTCACACGGCAGTCACTGAGGGTGCAGGGCGCTGGGGGGGGAGCGCCCTGGGAGGCAAATGAAAACCTTTAAAAAGGCTAAAAATACCTCACATATAGCCCCAGAGGCTATATGGAGATATTTACCCCTGCCTAAATGTACTAAATAGCGGGAGACAAGCCCGCCGGAAAAGGGGCGGGGCCTATCTCCTCAGCACACGGCGCCATTTTCTGTCACAGCTCCGCTGGTCAGGAAGGCTCCCAGGTCTCTCCCCTGCACTGCACTACAGAAACAGGGTATAACAGAGAGGGGGGGGCAAAATAAATGGCTATATATATATATATTAATATAAAAGCAGCTATAAGGGAGCACTTAATCATAAGGCTATCCCTGTCATATATAGCGCTTTTTGGTGTGTGCTGGCAGACTCTCCCTCTGTCTCCCCAAAGGGCTAGTGGGTCCTGTCTTCGTATAGAGCATTCCCTGTGTGTCTGCTGTGTGTCGGTACGTGTGTGTCGACAGGTATGAGGACGTTATTGGTGTGGAGGCGGAGCAATTGCCAAATATGAGGATGTCACCTCCTAGGGGGTCGACACCAGAATGGATGCCTTTATTTGTGGAATTACGGGATAGCGTCAACTCGCTTAAGCAGTCGTTTGCCGACATGAGGCGGCCGGACACTCAATTAGTGCCTGTCCAGGCGCCTCAAACACCGTCAGGGGCTGTAAAACGCCCCTTGCCTCAGTCGGTCGACACAGGCCCAGACACAGGCACTGATTCCGGTGGTGAAGGTGACGAATCAACCGTATTTTCCAGTAGGGCCACACGTTATATGATTTTGGCAATAAAGGAGATGTTACATTTAGCTGATACTACAGGTACCACTAAACAGGGTATTATGTGGGGTGTGAAAAAACTACCAGTAGTTTTTACCGAATCAGAAGAATTAAATGACGTGTGTGATGAAGCGTGGGGTGCCCCGATAAAAAACTGCTAATTTCAAAGAAGTTATTGGCTTTATACCCTTTCCCGCCAGAGGTTAGGGAGCGCTGGGAAACACCTCCTAGGGTGGACAAAGCGCTAACACGCTTATCAAAACAAGTGGCGTTACCCTCTCCTGAGACGGCCGCACTTAAAGATCCATCAGATAGGAGGATGGAAAATATCCAAAAAGGTATATACACACATGCAGGTGTTATACTACGACCAGCTATTGCGACTGCCTGGATGTGCAGTGCTGGGGTAGTTTGGTCAGAGTCCCTGATCGAAAATATTGATACCCTGGACAGGGACAATATTTTACTGTCGTTAGAACAAATAAAGGATGCATTTCTTTATATGCGTGATGCACAGAGAGATATCTACACACTGGCATCACGGGTAAGTGCTATGTCCATTTCGGCCAGAAGAGCTTTATGGACACGACAGTGGACAGGCGATGCGTAGAGGAGTTATTTGGGGTCGGTCTATCGGATTTGGTGGCCACGGCTACGGCCGGGAAATCCACCTTTCTACCTCAAGTCACTCTCCAACAGAAAAAGGCACCGACCTTTCAACCGCAGCCCTTTCGTTCCTTTAAAAATAAGAGAGCAAAGGGCTATTCATATCTGCCACGAGGCAGAGGACGAGGGAAGAGACAGCAACAGGCAGCTCCTTCCCAGGAACAGAAGCCCTCCCCGGCTTCTACAAAAGCCTCAGCATGACGCTGGGGCTTCGCAAGCGCACTCGGGGGCGGTAGGCGGTCGTCTCAAAAATTACAGCGCGCAGTGGGCTCACTCGCAGGTAAATCCCTGGATCCTGCAGATAATATCTCAGGGGTACAGGTTGAAATTAGAGACAGAGCCACCTCGCCGTTTCCTGAAGTCTGCTTTACCAACGTCCCCCTCAGAAAGGGAGACGGTTTTGGAAGCCATTCACAAGCTGTATTCTCAGCAGGTGATAGTCAAGGTACCTCTTCTACAACAAGGGAAGGGGTATTATTCCACTCTTTTTGTGGTACCGAAGCCGGATGGCTCGGTAAGGCCTATTCTAAATCTGAAGTCCTTGAACCTGTACATAAAGAAGTTCAAGTTCAAGATGGAGTCACTCAGAGCAGTGATAGCGAACCTGGAAGAAGGGGACTTTATGGTATCCTTGGACATCAAGGATGCGTATCTCCACGTTCCAATTACCCCTCACACCAGGGGTACCTCAGGTTCGTTGTACAAAACTGTCACTATCAGTTTCAGACGCTGCCGTTTGGTTTGTCCACGGCACCTCGGGTCTTTACAAAGGTAATGGCCGAGATAATATTTCTTCTTCGAAGAAAAGGCGTATTAATTATCCCATACTTGGACGATCTCCTAATAAGGGCAAGGTCCAGAGAACAGCTAGAGATGGGTTTAGCACTATCTCAAGAGGTGCTACAGCAGCACGGATGGATTCTGAATATTCCAAAATCCCAATTAATGCCGACAACTCGTCTGCTGTTCCTGGGGATGATTCTGGACACAGTTCAGAAAAAGGTTTTTCTTCCCGAAGAAAAAGCCAAGGAGTTATCTGACCTGGTCAGGAACCTCCTAAAACCAGGAAAGGTGTCTGTACATCAATGCACAAGAGTCCTGGGAAAAAATGGTAGCTTCTTACGAAGCAATCCCTTTCGGCAGATTCCATGCAAAGGGAGCTGCTGGACAAATGGTCAGGGTCGCATCTTCAGATGCACCTGCGGATAACCCTGTCGCCGAGGACAAGGGTATCCCTTCTGTGGTGGTTGCAGGAGGCTCATCTATTGGAGGGCCGCAGATTCGGCATGCAGGATTGGATCCTGGTGACCACGGATGCCAGCCTGAGAGGCTGGGGAGCAGTCACACAGGGAAAAAATTTCCAGGGAGTGTGGTCGAGCCTGAAAAAGTCTCTTCACATAAGCATTCTGGAACTAAGAGCAATCTACAATGCTCTAAGCCAGGCGGAACCTCTGCTTCAAGGAAGACCGGTGTTGATCCAGTCGGACAACATCACGGCAGTCGCCCATGTAAACAGACAGGGCGGCACAAGAAGCAGGAGGGCAATGGCAGAAGCTGCCAGGATCCTTCGCTGGGCGGAGAATCACGTGATAGCACAGTCAGCAGTATTCATCCCGGGCGTGGACAACTGGGAAGCAGACTTCCTCAGCAGACACGACCTTCACCCGGGAGAGTGGGGACTTCATCCAGAAGTTTTCCACATGCTATTAAACCGTTGGGTAAAACCAATGGTGGACATGATGGCGTCTCGCCTCAACAAAACACTGGACAGGTATTGCGCCAGGTCAAGAGATCCGCAGGCAATAGCTGTGGACGCGCTGGTAACACCTTGGGTGTACCAGTCGGTATATGTGTTTCCTCCTCTGCCTCTCATACCAAAGGTATTGAGGATTATACGGCAAAAAGGAGTAAGACTAGTGGCTCCGGATTGGCCAAGAAGGACTTGGTACCAGGAACTTCAAGAGATGGTCACGGACGATCCGTGGCCTCTACTTCTGAGAAGGGACCTGCTTCAGCAGGGTCCTTGTCTTTTTCAAGACTTACCGCGGCTGCGTTTGACGGCATGGCGTTTGAATGCCAGATCCTAAAAGGAAAAGGCATTCCAGAAGAAGTCATTCCTACCTTGATAAAGGCAAGGTAGGAAGTCACCGCGAAGCTTTATCGCCGTATTGGGCGAAAATATGTTGCGTGGTGCGAGCAGCGGAGTGCTCCGATGGAGGAATTTCAACTGGGTCGTTTTCCTACATTTCCTGCAATCAGGATTGTCTTTGGGTCTCAAATTGGGATCTATTAAGGTTCAAATTTCGGCCCTATCAATATTCTTCCAAAAAGAATTGGCCTCGGTTCCTGAGGTCCAGATTTTTATCAAAGGAGTACTGCATATACAGCCTCCTGTGGTGCCTAAGGTGGCACCGTGGGATCTAAATGTAGTTTTAGATTTCCTCAAATCCAATTGGTTTGAACCACTAAAGAATGTGGATTTGAAATATCTCACATGGAAAGTGACTATGTTACTGGCCCTGGCTTCGGCCGGGAGAGTATCTGAACTGGCGGCTTTGTTTTATAAAAGCACTTATTTAATTTTCCATTCGACATAGGGCAGAGCTGCGGACGCGTCCGCATTTTCTCCCTAAGGTGGTATCAGCGTTTCACCTGAACCAGCCTATTGTAGTGCCTGCGGCTACAGACGACTTGAAGGACTCCAAGTTGTTGGACGTTGTCAGAGCCTTAAAAATATACATTTAAAGGACGGCTGGAGTCAGAAAATCTGACTCGCTGTTTATACTGTATGCACCCAACAAGTTGGGTGCACCTGCTTCTAAGCAGTCGATTGCTCGTTGGATTTGTAACAAAATTCAACTTGTACATTCTGTGGCAGGCCTGCCACAGCCTAAATCTGTTAAGGCCCATTCCGCAAGGAAGGTGGGCTCATCTTGGGCGGCTGCCCGAGGGGTCTCGGCATTACAACTCTGCCGAGCAGCTACGTGGTCAGGGGAGAACACGTTTGTAAATTTTTGCAAATTTGATACCCTGGAAAAGGAGGACCTGGAGTTCTCTCATTCGGTGCTGCAGAGTCATCCGCACTCTCCCGCCCGTTTGGGAGCTTTGGTATAATCCCCATGGTCCTTTCAGGAACCCCAGCATCCACTAGGACGATAGAGAAAATAAGAATTTACTTACCGATAATTCTATTTCTCGGAGTCCGTAGTGGATGCTGGGCGCCCATCCCAAGTGCGGATTATCTGCAATACTTGTACATAGTTATTGTTAACTAATTCGGGTTATTGTTTAGGAAGCCATCTTTCAGAGGCTCCTCTGTTATCATACTGTTAACTGGGTTTAGATCACAAGTTGTACGGTGTGACTGGTGTGGCTGGTATGAGTCTTACCCGGGATTCAAAATCCTCCCTTATTGTGTACGCTCGTCCGGGCACAGTACCTGACTGGAGTCTGGAGGGGGGTCGTGGGGGGAGGAGCCAGTGCACACCACCTGACCTGTAAAAGCTTTACTTTTGTGCCCTGTCTCCTGCGGAGCCGCTATTCCCCATGGTCCTTTCAGGAACCCCAGCATCCACTACGGACTCCGAGAAATAGAATTATCGGTAAGTAAATTCTTATTTTAACAAAGGTAAGTTCTTACCATAAAACTCGTTTTCTGCTACGGGGTACACTGGGCTCCACTAGGATTGGACAGTGGGGATGTCCTAATGCAGTTCCATATGGGAGGGGACGCACTGTAGCGGGCACAAGAACCCGGCGTCCAAAGGAAGCGGCAGTATTGAAGGCATAGAACAGCGGTGGCCAACCTGTGGCTCTTGAGCCACATGTGGCTCTTTCTTTCTTCAAATGTGGCTCCTAACACACAAAGTCACATGACCACAACAGATCCGGTAACCACTGCTCTCCAGAAAAACACGTAGCAGCACTACGGGGACTTAGAACTGAGGGAGCCAAATACTAGAGATGAGACACCCACCAGCCAACAGAGGACACATAAGGGGTTGCTGCAGTGGCATGAATTGGGGGAAGCTGAAGTGACACATGAGGGTGCTGGCTGAAGTGACAGCAGGGTGCTGGCTGAAGTGACAAGAGGGTGCTGGTTGGAGTGACAAGAGGGGGCTGGTTGGAGTGACACATGGGGGAGCTGAAGTGTATTATGTGAATCTGGATCTTTTATATATATATTATGTGGATCTGGCTTTTACAATTATTTTATGTGGAAGTGGCTTTTGTTCAATGTATTTTATGTTGTATCTGGCTTTTTCAATGTATTTTATACCAGGGGCGTGGCCTAGAAGGCACAAGGCCACACCCCATTTTTGCATGTGTGCTTTCGGCTCGAAGTCGGCTCTTTGACGCACCTAACACATTTTTTGGGGCTCTTTGTCTCTGACTGGTTGGCCACCCCTGGCATAGAACCTTATGAACGTGTTCCCTGAGAACCACGTAGCCGCCTTGCACAATTGATCAAGGGTCGCACCACGTTGGGCCGCCCAAGAAGGTCCAACAGACCGAGTAGAATGGGCCTTAATGTGAGCAGGAGCTGACAGACCAACCCTCACATAAGCATGTGCAATCACCATTCTAATCCATCTGGCCAGGGTCTGCTTGTGAGCAGGCCAGCCACGTTTGTGAAATCCAAACAAAACAAAGAGAGAATCAGATTTTCGAATAGAAACAGTTCTCTTCACATAGATACGGAGAGCCCGTACCACATCCAAAGACCGCTCTTTGGGAGACAAATCAGGAGAGACAAAGGCCGGAACCACAATCTCCTGATTAAGGTGGAACGAAGAAACCACCTTAGGTAAATATCCGGGACGAGTCCTAAGAACCGCCCGGTCACTGTGAAAAATCAGATATGGGGAACTACAAGACAAGGCACCCAGATCCGACACTCTTCTAGCAGAGGCAATAGCCAGCAAGAACACCACCTTAAGGGAAAGCCACTTAAGGTCATCTGAACCAAGGGGTTCAAATGGAGGCTCCTGCAACGCCACCAAAACCACCGACAAGTCCCAAGGAGCCACAGGCGGGACATAGGGAGCTTGGATACGCAACACACCCTGAGTGAAAGTATGAACATCAGGTAAAGTCGCAATTTTTCTCTGAAACCACACCGACAAGGCAGAAATATGAACCTTGAGGGAGGCCAGACGCAGGCCTAAATCTAGGCCTTGCTGCAGAAAGGCCAAAAGTTTGGCTGTACTAAACTTGGAAGCGTCATAATTGTTTGATGCGCACCAAACAAAGTAGGAATGCCAGACCCTATGATAAATCCGAGCAGAAGACAGTTTCCGGGCCCGCAACATAGTTTTAATGACCTCTTCAGAAAAATCCTTAGCCCTCAAGACGGAAGCTTCAAAAGCCACACCGTCAAAGATAGCCGGGCTAGGTCCTGGTAGACACAGGGGCCCTGAACGAGGAGGTCTGGGCGTTGTGGAAGTAGAAGTGGACGGTCCGATGATGGGCCTTGCAGGTCTGAGAACCAGTGCCGTCTGGGCCACGCCGGAGCTATGAGAAGCAGATTTCCTTTTTCTTGCTTGAACTTCCGAATTACCCTGGGCAGGAGTGACACCGGAGGGAACACGTACGGCAGCCGAAACCTCCACAGCACCGCCAGCGCATCCACGAATGCTGCTTGAGGATCCCTTGTCCTTGCTTGAAGACAAGAACCTTGTGATTGTGTCGAGACGCCATCAGATCTACATCTGGAAGACCCCACTTTTCCACTAGGAGTTGAAACACTTCTGGATGGAGGCCCCACTCGCCGGCATGCACGTCCTGACGACTGAGAAAGTCCGCTTCCCAATTCAGGACTCCCGGAATGAATATTGAAGATATGGCCGGTAGATGGCGTTCCGGCCAACGTAGAATCCGTGAAACTTCCTTCATTGCCAAACGGCTTTGAGTGCCGCCTTGATGATTTATGTAAGCCACTGTGGTGGCGTTGTCCGACTGTACTTGAACAGGACGGTTCTGAATTAAATGCTGGGCCAGGTTCAACGCATTGAAGACCGCCCGCAATTCCAGAATGTTGATAGAGAGGAGAGATTCCTCCTTGGTCCACCGACCCTGAAGGGAGTGTTGCTCCAGCACCGCGCCCCAACCTCTTAGACTGGCATCTGTCGTCAACAGGACCCAGTTGGATATCCAGAAGGGACGACCCCTGCACAATTGTTGGTCCCGGAGCCACCAAAGTAGTGACAGACGGACCTCCGGAGTCAATGAGATCATTTGAGATCTGATCCGGTGAGGCAGGCCGTCCCACTTGGCTAGAATCAGCCTCTGGAAGGGGCGAGAATGGAATTGAGCATACTCCACCATGTCGAATGCTGATACCATGAGGCCCAGCACCTGCATTGCCGAATGTATCGACACTTGCGGACGAGAAAGGAAGCAACGAATCCTGTCCTGAAGCTTCAGGACTTTCTCCTGAGACAAGAACAACCTCTGGTTGTGTGTGTCCAATAGCGCTCCCAGGTGCACCATGCTCTGAGCAGGGACCAGGGAGGATTTCTTCCAGATGATGAGCCACCCATGGGCTTGGAGAAACCGGACCATCAAATCGAGATGACGTAGGAGAAGTTCTGGGGAATTTTCCAGGAATAACAAGTCGTCCAGATACGACAGTATCCTGACCCCTTGACAGCGGAGTACCACCGTCATCACCGCCAATACTTTGGTGAAGACTCGCGGAGCCGTTGTTAAACCAAAAGGTAACGCCCGAAACTGGTAATGGAGGTTGCCAATAGCAAACCTCAGGTATTGCTGATGTGACGCTGCTATAGGAATATGCAGGTAAGCATCCTGTATGTCCAGGGAGACCATGTAGTCCCCAGGTTCCAAGGCCAGAACTATAGAGCGAAGGGTTTCCATCCGGAACTTGGAAACCTTCACAAACCTGTTCAATGCCTTGAGGTTGAGAATGGGCCGGGAGGACCCATTCGGTTTCGGGACTAGAAACAGCGGAGAATAGTACCCCCAGCCCCTCTGAGCAAGAGTCACCTGTACTACAACTCCTGTATCCAGGAGGGCCTGTACTATCGAATGCAGAGTGTTTGCCTTTGACTGGTCCGACGGGATGTCTGTCAGGCAAAATCAATGAGGGGGTCGGTTTTTGAAGGCTATGGCGTAACCTCGAGTGACGACTACCCGTACCCAGGCATCTGAAGTGGTCTTCAACCATTCCTGGGTATACCCTAGAAGCCGGCCCCCCACCCTGGGATCCCCTAGGGGGAGGCCCGCCCCGTCATGCGGCAGGCTTATCGGTCTTGGAAGCTGGCTGACGGGCCGCCCAGGCTCTTTTGAGCTTCGGCTTACCAGGTTTAGTACGGGCCTGCTTGTGGTACGCCTGACCTTTTGCTTTACCTGAAGGACGAAAGGACGTACCTTTAGCCTTCGACACAGAAGGAGCGGTATTTGGCAGACAGGCAGTTTTGGCAGTAGCCAAGTCAGCCACTATCTTATTTAAGTACTCCCCAAACAGAATATCTCCCTTGAAAGGAAGTACCTCCAGGGTTTTTCTAGAGTCCAGATCCACAAACCAGGATCTCAGCCACAATATCCGGCGAGCCAGGACTGACGTAGTAGAGGCCTTGGCTGCTAGGATACCGGCATCAGAAGCCGCCTCTTTAATATATCGAGAAGCTGTGACAATATATGACAAGCATTGTCTAGCATGGTCAGAGGAGATTTCATCTTCTAACGCCAAGGCCCATGCTTCAATAGCCTCTGCAGCCCATGTAGCTGCAATAGTGGGCCTTTGCGCAGCACCCGTGAGGGTGTAAATCGCTTTCAGACAACCCTCCACACGTTTATCCATAGGCTCTTTTAGAGACGTGACGGTAGTGACAGGTAGAGCTGAGGAAAACACCATCCTAGCCACATGTGAGTCCACTGGAGGAGGCGTTTCCCAATTCTTAGACAGCTCTGGCACGAGGGGATAGCGAGCCAACATCTTCTTTTGAGGCACAAACTTCGTACCCGGGTTTTCCCAGGGTTCCTAACGTATATCCACTAGGTGATCAGAGTGAGGTAAAACTTGCTTAACCACCTTCTGACGCTTGAACCTATCTGGTTTCTTAGGAGGAACGGATGGCTCAGGATCATCAGTAATCTGTAGAATTAACTTAATAGCCTCCAAAAGATCAGGAACATCCACATGTGAACTACCCTCCCCATCAGCCGTATCTGAGTCAGAACCTGTGGGGTCAGTGTACGTGCCGTCTTCATCAGACGAGGTGTTAGTGACAGCAGTGGATTGTGAGGAGACAAGCGCTCGCTTAGAGGACCCCTTGGACTTAGGCGAGCGTTGGTCAGACTTTTTAGTAGTCAAGGACTGGTTCAACTTCTTCAATTGAGCAGATAAATCGTCCGCCCACGGCGGGTTAGCTGCAGGAACCACATACGGTTGAACCGGCATTGGGGGTCCCATAGGGGGTGTTAGTTTATGAACTAGCGTATGCAGAAGCGTGGAAAAAGCAGCCCACAGTGGGTCAGTATATGCCTCCGTTGCCACAGTCCCACTGGGGGGCAAGGAGCCCCCAGAACCAGAGCCCACAGCTGCTATGTTCTCCTCATATGTATCTGTGGCTTCAGCAACACCGGCAGTGTGTTCAGCCCCAGAACCGTTACCCTCAGAAGCAGACATGATATAACTTGCAGTATCAGGTAACACAGTACAATTATCAGCAGCACTATACCTCTAAACCCAAACCCCTGCGCAGTGTAGTCAGCACTAGCAGAGGTAAAGGAGAGATATGGTGACTAAATCATAGAGAAAAATACGTAATATAGTATATCTTTGTGAAAAATCCTATATTAATATAAAACCTGACGCACCAAGCCCCCTCAGGTTATAGAATATAGGGATAGCAAGATGGGTGAAAGACACGAAATGGACAACACTCAGCTATCAAATGCACACACAGAAAGTCACAGTTTGTACAATGCAGAGGTTATTACTGACAATAATACTGCACTGGATTAGCTTATATATATATATATATATATATATATATATATAGCTATATAGTTAATAGATATAACACTGCACAGTAAGAACTGGATGCATATCACAGTGTAATTGTACTATAAAACCCTGACTAAATGCACTCTTTCTTAACTATCACTGTCTAAAAAGGCAGGTAGAATACTTAAGTGTCATGTAAAGGCACAGCGCTGACAACCAGGCGGCTTTACATAGAAGGATTTGCCCAAGCAGTCCCAGGAACAGTGAAGCTGAGAGATAATGGCGCCCAGACACTGACAGGGAGTGAGGGAAAGACAGATATGCAGCTCCAGGGCGGGAACACTTGCTGGAAATGGTGCCCTGGGGCTGGGGGAGGGGCTTCAGGTCTAAGCCTTATCCCCCTGCTGGCAAAACCACCGGGTACTGTGGGCGATATAAAACCGGCTTAGAGAGAAAACCTGACCTGCGCCCATGCCCTGGTGATCTAGTGGGATCGCCTGTACTGCCACAGTGTCCACCGCCAGCGCGCGCGGCCCGCCTCCCACTGACCGCGCCGTATCGCGATAAAGACCGGGTCCCGCAAGCGAGACCCACTCACTACCTCCCGAAGCGCGGCCACGTGAAGAAAACCGGAGCCTCCGCTGTAGGTACCCGGCAACCAGGGCTCGGGAGTGTACAGCGCCGCTGGGGAGAGCTGGAGCTGCAGCAGAGAATGTCACAAGACATTTACCACCGCTGCTGCCCTTGAAGTCAGGGCCGGTGCTAGGGTGTTTGGCGCCCTCCTGCAAACTATAAGGGGACAGCGTCCATCACAAAAAAGGGGTGTGGTCTCACAAGGAAGGAGTGTGGACACACAATAGCACCTCACAATAGTTGCTCCAATTCAAATTACTCCACACTGTAGCACAATCCCCATGATTCATATGACACGACGTAGGGGGGTATTCAAGTAGGTCGGCTTTTTTCGCCTAGGTGAAAAAACAGGACTTGTTGCCATTTTTAAGACGAATGTGGATTCACCCTATTCAATTGCAGGGCTGTTTTTTTGGGTATCCGGTTGATAGATAGACAGTGTCTAGTTAGACAGTCTATAGAGAGACACCATATGTTAGACAGACATTAGGTCGACAGGGTCAAAAGGTCGACAGGGTAAAAAGATCGACATGAAAAAGGTAGACAATACAAAAGGTCGACAGGGCCAAAAGGTCGACAGGGTCAAAATGTCGACATAAAAAAGATAGACAAATGATTTTTTTTTATTTAACATGTTTTTGGATTATTTCATACTTTCTCTATCCATGTCGGCATAGAGTTGGTTATAAACCGAGCCCCGAAGCATGGCGAGCGAAGCGAGCCCAGCGAGGGGATGTCTTTCTACAATTGGGGGTCCCAGATGACAAAACTATCCACACAAACCACAAAAATGCAAAAAAAATGTTTTATCTACCTTTTTTTATGTCGACCATTTTCATGTCGACCTTTTGACCCTGTCGACATTTTGACCCTGTCGACCTAATGTCTGTCTAACATATGGTGTCTATCTATTGACTGTCTAACTAGACACTGTCTATCTTTTATACCACACCCATTTTTTTGCCTAGGTGAAAAATTCAGCAGGAGCAAAAAAAATGTGGATTGGCGAATTCACGTGTTTTGTCACCTGCGCTGCTGAAAAGGCTGGCCGTTTTTGAGGATTTTGAGACATTTTTTGCCAATGCCTTGCTTGTCACACAAAAAAGGTGAAAAGGCATTGGCAAAAATGCCTTAAAAATGGGCGAAAACGGGCCGAAACTGAATAGGCAGGGGGCAAATTCAACAGCTCTGAGATTACGCTGATGGGGAGTTAGAGGGAAGGTGAAGGCAGGGGCGCTGACAGGGGAGTGAGAGGGAGCGAGAGAGCATGGGCGCAGATGGGGTGTTAAAGGGAGGTTGAAGGCAGGAGCACTGAGGGGGGAGTTAAAGGAAGGGTGAGGGCACCCTGAGGGGGGAGCTACAGGGAGGGTGAGGGCAGAGGCACTGAGGGGGGAGTTACAGGGAGGGTGAGGGCAGGGGTGCTGAGGGTGGAGTTACAGGGAGGGTGAGGGTAGGGAAGCTGAGGGGGGAGTTACAGGGAGGGTAAGGGTAGGGGAGTTACAGGGAGGGTGAGGGCATCCTGAGGGGGGAGGTACAGGGACGGTAGGGGCACTGAGCGGGGAGTTACAGGGAGGGTGAGGGCAGGGACGCTAGGGAGGGAGTTAGAGGAAGGGTGAGGGCACCTTGGGGGGGATGCTACAGGGACGGTAAGGGTAGGGGCACTGAGGGGGGAGTTACAGGGAGGGTGAGGGCTGGGATGCTGGGGGGGGGGGCGTTAGGGGGAGGGTGATGACAAAGCTGTGACAAAGCTGCGGAAAGCTGTGACAAAGTGCACATGCGCAGATGGCCAGGGGGAGCACAGCGCAGCACAGACCGAGCGCAATGGCGATAGGAGAACTCTGTAGTGGTCGCGGCGGTGATGAGGAGGGAGAAGAGAAAGCAGATGGGGAGCTAAGGGGCAGCGGGCGATGACTACTCAGATCCCAGTGAAAACGGCAATTAACTCGGCGGCGGAGGTTAGTACATACCGCGCACAGAGAGGTGACAAGAGAGAGAGACAGAGAGAGATGTGAGGACGAGAGAGAAAGAGAGCGAGGATGAGAGAGGGAGGATGAGAGAGGGAGATGAGGACATCAGCCACTCACCCTGGCAGATCTCCTTTCCCTGTTGATAGTGAGCTCTTTCAGGTTGCTGATGCTGCAGCTGGCCCTGCTGCTAGGGTCAAGGTCCGGGACTGCCTGGGTGATGTGTCTCATCTGGTCCAGGGACTCAGGCAGGCTGCTGCAGATGGGTTGGCGGACAGCCATGTGTTGAGCCACACGCCATCGCCCAACGCCGTGGTGGTGCTGCTGCTCCTCCTCCTCCTCCTCCTCTCCCCTGCGGCTGTCCCTGCACTTATTGCAGTAGGCGCTCAGTGGCAAGTGACCCAGTATATGCTGGGTCCGTAAAACACGTACGTACGTACGTACGTACGTACGTACGTACGTACGTACGTACGTACGTACGTACGTACGTGTGTCTCTACACATATATATACCATATATACACCTATGTATATATATATTTACATATACACATAGCATATTAAACATGCATATATATATATATACACACACACACACATACAGTACACATATATATACGCATGTATATATATCATATGTGTGTGTGTGTGTTTATATGTATGTATGTATATACATGTGTGTATATATATATATATATATATATATATATGTATGCACAAACTGCACATGGATATATATGTACTATAATTAAAATAAACTTTTATTATGCACTTACAAGTGCCATCAGGAAGAAAGCAGGCTGCAGAGGACACTAGACAGCCATTAATAATACTCATGCAGAAAAAGAAATTATAATTTATTTATTTTTGGTGGAAGGGGGTTTCTGGGTGCTCGGAACGCCCCAGGCAGCAGATACCGCAGGTGAGACTCTGCGCAGCAGCGGTGGGAGACGGCGCCATACGCAGATGCTGGCCGGCCCTGATCGCTCCTCCCTGCTGCCCCCTTGCCCGCCCCCCGTTCCGACACCCATGGCCGTTAGTAAAGAGGCAAGGAGGGGGGGGCTGGTCTTCATGCTGCCGGCGCCGCTGCTGCCTGTCAGAGTGACAGGCGCTGGCAGCCGGCAGCAACAGTAAGGTCGCAGAGCGGGGAGAGCGCCTCTCCGACCCGGCGCCTCCCTGCTTTGCAGGACCTTGCTGAGCGGGTAGCGCCGGGCCTGCTTGAAGTCTTCACTTTTTCTTCATAAAAAGCATTTCTTAGGGCTGCCTGGAGCAGCCCCTCTGTTAAGTGCCTGTTTACTGCAGCACCAACTTACAAAACTGAGCTCCTGTGCAGGGAAGCGGGGTTATAGAGGAGGTGGCGCTGTGCATTCTGGGAACAGTCAAAGCTTTGAGCCTGTTGGTGCCTCGGATCAAGATCCTACTCTACACCCCATTGTCCAATCCTTGTGGAGCCCAGTGTACCACGCAGCAGAAAGATGTTTTACATATCACTGAGGACCCAGCTATCCCCGATAAAAGGGTCTGTATGTATAAGGAAAGGAAACCTGAGATAACGTTTCCTCCCTCTCATGAACTGAACACGCTATTTGAAAAAGTCTGGGAAGGTCCTGACAGAAAGTTCCAGATTCCCAAAAGAATTATGGCAGCTTATCCGTTTCCCTCGACGGATAGAGAAAAGTGGGAGTCACCCCCCACTGTGGACAAGGCCTTGTCTCGTTTGTCTAAAAAGGTAGCTCTCCCGTCACCTGACACGGTGGCACTTAAGGATCCTGCGGATCGTAAACAAGAGACTACGTTGAAGTCCATTTATGTGACCACAGGTACACTACTCCGATCTGTCATTGCGTCTGCGTGGGTAAGTAGTGCTATCGAAAAGTGGGCAGATAACTTGTCATCTGATTATAGATACCCTAGACAGGGATAACATCCTCGACGCTGGGTTATATCAAGGACGCTGCAGCATACCTTAAGGAAGCTGCGAGAGATATTGGTCTTTTGGGATCAAAGGCCAATGCCATGGCTGTCTCAGCTAGGCGTGCGTTGTGGATTCACCAATGGAATGCTGATGCCGACTCCAAGAAAAGTATGGAATCTCTACCATATAAAGGGAAGGCCTTATTTGGAGATGGCCTTGATGATTTGTTGTTTACAGCTACCGCGGGTAAGTCATCCTTTTTACCTGATGTTCCTCCACAACAAAAGAAACCGCACCATTATCAGGTGCAGTCCTTTCGGACCAATAAATTCAGAAAGGGCCGAGGTTCTTCCTTCCTTGCTACTAGAGGAAGAGGTAAACGATCACCAGCCTTGTCAGGCTCCCAGGAGCAGAAGTCCTCCCAGGCTTCTGCCAATTCTACCGCGTGACGTTGGAGCTCCTATGCGGGAGTCCGCACCGGTGGGGGCCCGTCTCAAACTCTTCAATCAGTTTTGGGTTCGTTCGAACCTAGACCCTTGGATTTTACAAATAGTATCCCAAGGGTACAAGCTGGAGTTTCAAGACGTTCCCCCTCGCCGTTTTTTCAAATCGGCCTTACCAGCTTCTCTTACAGACAGGGAGGTAGTTTGCGACGCAATACGAAAATTGTGTCAAAATCAAGTTATAGTCAAAGTTCCCCAGTCACAACAGGGGAAAGGTTTTTATTCAAGCCTGTTTGTGGTCCCGAAGCCGGACGGCTCGGTCAGACCAATCCTAAACCTGAAATCCCTGAATTTCTACCTAAGGAGATTCAAATTCAAAATGGAGTCTCTCCGAGCAGTGATCTCCAGTCTGGAGGAAGGGGATTTTATGGTGTCGGTGGACATAAAAGATGCCTACTTACATGTTCCCATTTATCCTCCGCATCAGGCTTACCTGAGATTTGCAATTCAGGATTGTCATTACCAATTTCAAACATAGCCGTTTGGTCTATCCACGGCTCCGAGGATTTTCACCAAAGTGATGGCGGAGATGATGGTTCTCCTTTGCAAGCAAGGAGTCACAATTATCCCATACTTGGACGATCTCCTAATAAAGGCGAGATCGAGGGACCAGTTGATCCAAAACGTTGCACTCTCCATGTCAGTCCTTCAACAACATGATTGGCTCCTAAACTTGCCAAAATCACAGTTGATTCTGACGACGCGGTTGTCGTTTTTGGGAATGATATTGGACACAGAACTACAGAGAGTCTTTCTTCCAGTGGAAAAGGCTCTGGAAATTCAGAGTCTGGTCAAACAAATTCTGAAACCAGCAAGAGTGTCAATCCATCAATGCATTTGGTTGCTGGGGAAGATGGTTGCGGCCTACGAGGCCATTCAATTTGGCAGGTTCCATGCCAGAGTGTTCCAGTGGGACCTGTTGGACAAGTGGTCCGGGTCCCATCTACACATGCACCAGAGGATAATCCTATCTTCCAAGACCAGGGTATCACTTCTGTGGTGGCTGCACAGCTCTCACCTCCTAGAGGGGCGCAGGTTCGGGATACAGGACTGGGTCCTAGTGACCACGGATGCAAGCCTCCGAGGCTGGGGGGCAGTCACAAGAGGAGAAAACTTCCAAGGAAGATGGTCAAGTCAGGAAACTTGTCTCCACATAAATGTTCTGGAGTTAAGGGCCATTTACAATGGCCTTCTGCAAGCGGAACATCTTCTTCGAGATCTGCCTGTACTGATCCAGTCGGACAATGTAACAGCAGTAGCGTACATAAACCGGCAGGGCGGAACGAAAAGCAGAGCAGCGATGGCAGAAGCCACAAGGATTTTCACTGGGCGGAAAAACATACAAGCGCTCAGCGGTATTCATTCCAGGAGTGGACAGCTGGGAAGCAGACTTCCTCAGCAGATATGATCTCCATCCAGGAGAGTGGGGCCTCCACCAAGAAGTCTTCGCAGAGGTGACGAGTCATTGGGGAGTTCCTCAAATAGACATGATGGCATCTCGTCTCAACAAGAAGCTTCAAAGATATTGTTCCAGGTCAAGGGACCCTCAAGCAATAGCAGTGGATGCACTGGTGACACCGTGGGTGTTTCAGTCGGTGTATGTATTCCCTCCACTTCCTCTCATTCCAAAAGTTCAAAGGATCATAAGAAGAACAAAGATCCGGGCGATCCTCATTGTCCCAGACTGGCCAAGGAGGGCCTGGTATCCAGAGCTTCAGGAATTACTCATAGGAGATCCTTGGCCTCTTCCTCTGCGCAAGGACCTGTTACAACAGGGGCCGTGCGTGTATCAGGACTGACAGCGTCTGCGTTTGACGGCATGGCAGTTGAGCGCAAAATCCTAGCCCGTAAGGGTATTCCCAGTGAAGTCATTCCCACACTTATTCAGGCCAGAACAGGGATAACGTCTAGACATTACCACCCTATTTGGAGAAAATATGTTTCTTGGTGTGAATCCAAGGGGGCTCCTACGGAAGAGTTTCGCTTAGGAAATTTTCTACAAGCAGGTGTGGACGTGGGCCTAAAATTGGGCTGAATTAAGGTACAGATTTCAGCCTTATCGGTTTTGTTTCAGAAACAATTGGCCTCCCTTCCAGAAGTTCAGACTTTCGTGAAAGGCGTGTTGCACATCCAACCTCCATTTGTGCCTCCAGTGACACCATGGGATCTTAATGTGGTGTTGCAGTTCCTTCAATCACATTGGTTTGAACCTTTACGGAAGGTGGAGTTGAAATTCCGCACTTGGAAAGTGGTCATCCTGTTGGCCTTGGCATCTGCAAGGCGGGTGTCTGAGTTGGCGGCCTTGTCTCACAAGAGCCCTTATTTGATCTTCCATGAAGATAGAACTGAATTGAGGACACGTCAGCAAATTTTTACCGAAGGTGGTTTCCTCTTTCCACATAAACCAACTTATTGTGGTGCCTGTGGCTACTGACGCCTTCACGGAGTCGAAATCTCTGGATGTGGTCAGAGCTTTGAAGATTTATGTCGCCAGAACGGTTCAGATTAGGAAAACTGAGGCTCTGTTTGTCCTGTATGCTACCAACAAGGTTGGATATCCTGCTTCCAAGCAGACCATTGCACGCTGGATCTGTAACACGAATCAGCATGCTCATTCCACGTCTGGATTGCAGTTACCGGAATCGGCGAAGGACCATTCTACTAGAAAGGTGGTCTCGTCCTGGGCGGCTGCCCGGGGGGTCTCGGCATTGCAACTTTGCCGAGCAGCTACTTGGTCGGGGTCAAACACTTTTGCAAAGTTCTACAAGTTTGACACCTTGGCCGATGAAGACCTTAAGTTCGGTCAATCGGTGCTGCAGAGTCGTCCGCACTCTCCCGCCCGTTCTAGAGCTTTGGTATAACCCCATGGTTCTATTGGTGTCCCCAGCATCCTCTAGGACGTATGAGAAAATAGGATTTCTGCTGCGGGGTACACTGGGCTCCACAAGGAATGAACAATGGGGTGTAGAGTAGGATCTTGATCCGAGGCACCAACAGGCTCAAAGCTTTGACCTTCTTCCCAGAATGCATAGCGCCGCCTCCTATATCACCCCGCCTCCCTGCACAGGATCTCAGTTTTGTAGTTGGTGCTGCAGTAGCAGGCACTTAACAGAGGAGCTGCTCCAGGCCGCCCTAAGAAGAGCTTTTTTTCTAAGGAAAAAAGTGAAGACTTCAAGGGCAGCAGAAGTGTTACATGTCAGTGGACATTCACGGCTGCAGCTCCGGCTCTCCCCAGCGGCGCTGTACACTCCCGAGCCCTGGTTGCCGGGTAACTACAGCAGGAGGCTCCGGTTTTCTTCTTGTCAGGCACACACGACGGGGGCTCTCCGGGATCGCGTGGCCGCGCTTCGGGAGGTGGTAAGTGGGTCCTGCTTGCGGGGCCCGGTCTTTATCGTGATCCGGCGGTCAGTGGGAGGCGGGCCCCACTAGATCACCAGGGCATGGGACAGGTCAGGTTTTCTCTATAAGCCGTTTTATTAGAGCCCGCAGTACCTGGTGGTTTTGCCAGCAGGGGGATAGAGCTTGGACCTGAAGCCCCTCACCCAGCGCGCCATTTTCTGCAAATGTTCCCACCCTGGTGCTGCATGTCTGTCTCTCCCTCACTCCCTGGCAGTGTCTGCGGCGCCATTATCCCTCAGCTCACTGTTCCTGGGAATGCTTGGGCAAATCCTCCTATGTAAAGCCGCCTGGTTGTCAGTGCTGTGACTTTACAAGACACTTAAGTATTCTACCTGCCTTTTTTAGTCAGTGTTAGTTAAGAAAGAGTGCACTTAGTCAGGGGTTCCTAGTACAATTACCCTGTGATATACATCCAGTTCTTACTGTGTATTGTTATATCTATTGTTATATAGCTGTGTAAGCTAGTCCAGTGCAGTATTATTGTCAGTAATAACCTCTGCATTGTACAGACTGGGACTATTTGTGTGTGCATTTGATAGCTGAGTGGTGTCCATTTCGTGTCTTTCACTCAACCTGCTATCCCTATATTCTATAACCTGAGGGGGCTTGGTGCATCAGGTTTTATCTGATATAGGATTTTCACAACGATATACTGTATTACGTATTTTCTCTGTGATTTAGTCACCATATCTCTCCTTTATCTCTGCTGGTGCTGACTACACTACGCAGGGGTTTGGGTTTAGAGAATTAGTGCTGCTGCCAATTGTACTGTGTTACCTGATACTGCAAGTTATATCATGTCTGCTTCTGAGGGTAACGGTTCTGGGGCTGAACATACTGCCGGTGTTGCTGAAGCCACAGATACCTATGAGGAGAATATAGCAGCTTTGGGCTCCGTTTCTGGGGGCTCCTTGCCCCCCAGTGGGACAGTGGCAAATAATGACCCGCCGTGGGCCGCTTTTTCCACGCTTCTGCATATGCTAGTTCATAAACCAACACCCCCTATGGGACCCCCAATGCCGGTGCAACCGTTTGTGGTCCCTGCAGCGAACCCGCCGTTGGCGGACAATTTATCTGCTCAAATAAAGAAGTTGAACCAGTCCCTGACTACTAAAAGGTCTGACCGTCGCTCGCCTACATCCAAGGGGTCCTCTAAGCGAGCGCTAGTCTCCTCACAATCCACTGCTGTCACTGACACCTCGTCGGATAAAGACGGCACTTACACTGACCCCACAGGTTCTGACTCGGATACGGCTGATGGGGAGGGTAGTTCACATGTGGATGTTCCTGATCTTTTGGAGGCTATTAAATTAATTTTACAGATTACGGATGATCCCGAGCCATCCGTTCCTCCTAAGAAACCAGATAGGCTCAAGCGTCAGAAGGTGATTAAACAAGTTTTACCTCACTCTGACCACCTAATTGATATACGTCAGGAACCCTGGGAAAACCCGGGTACGAAGTTTGTGCCTCAAAAGAAGATGCTGGCTCGCTATCCCCTCGCGCCGGAGCCGTCTAAGAATTGGGAAACGCCTCCTCCAGTGGACTCACATGTGGCTAGGATGGTGGTTTCCTCAGCTCTACCTGTCACCACCGTCACGTCTCTAAAAGAGCCTACGGATAAACGTGTGGAGGATTGTCTGAAAGCAATTTACACCCTCACGGGTGCTGCACAAAGGCCCACTATTGCAGCTACTTGGGCTGCAGAGGACATTGAAGCATGGGCCTTGGAGTTAGATGCCGAAATCTCCTCTGACCATGCTAGACAATGCTTGCCTTGTATTGTCACAGCTTCTCGTTATATTAAAGAGGCGGCTTCTGATGCCGGTATCCTGGCAGCCAAGGCCTCTACTACGTCAGTCCTGGCTCGCCGGATATTGTGGCTGAGATCCTGGTCTGTGGATCTGGACTCTAGAAAAACCCTGGAGGTACTCCCTTTTAAGGGAGATATTCTGTTTGGGGAGGATTTAAATAAGATTGTGGCTGACTTGGCTACTGCCAAAACTGCCCGTCTGCCAAGTACTGCTCCTTCTGTGTCGAAGGCTAAAGGTACTTCCTTTCGCCCCTTTCGTCCTTCAGGTAAAGCAAACGGTCAGGCGTACAACAAGCAGGCCCACACTTCCAAACCTGGTAAGCCTAAGCCCAAAAGAGCCTGGGCAGCCCATCAGCCAGCTTCCAAGACAGATAAGCCTGCCGCATGACGGGGCAGGCCTCCCTCTGGGGGATCCCAGGGTGGGGGGCCGGCTTCTAGGGTATACCCAGGAATGGTTGAAGACCACTTCAGATGCCTGGGTACGGGAAGTCGTTACTCGAGGTTACGCCATAGCATTCAAAAACCGACCCCTCATCGATTTTGCCAGACAGATGTCCCGTTGGACAAGACAAAGGCAAACACTCTACATTCGGTGGTACAGATCCTCCTGGATACAGGAGTCGTAGTACAGGTGTCTCTTGCGCAGAGGGTCCAAGGGTACTATTCTCCACTGTTTCTAGTCCCGAAACCGAATGGGTCCTCCCGGCCCATTCTCAACCTCAAGGCATTGAACAGGTTTGTGAAGGTTTCCAAGTTCCGGATGGAAACCCTTCGCTCTATAGTTCTGGCCTTGGAACCTGGGGACTTTATGGTCTCCCTGGTTATACAGGATGCTTACCTGCATATTCCTATAACAGTGTCTCATCAGCAATACCTGAGATTTGCGATTGGCAACTGCCATTACCAGTTTTGGGCGTTACCTTTTGGTTTAACAACAGCTCCGCGAGTCTTTACAAAAGTCATGGCAGTGATGACGTGGTACTACGCCGTCAAGGGGTCAGGGTACTTCCGTATTTGGACGACTTGTTAATCCTGGCAAATTCCCCATAACTTCTCCTGCGTCATCTAGATGTGACGGTCCGGTTTCTGCAAGCCCACGGGTGGCTCATCAACAGGAAGAAGTCATCCCTGATCCCTGCTCAGAGCATGGTGCATCTGGGAGCACTATTGGACACTCACAACCAGCGGTTGTTCCTGTCTCAGGAGAAAGTCCTGAAACTTCAGGACAGGATTCGTTGCTTCCTAGCTCGTCCGCAAGTGTCGATACATTCGGCGATGCAGGTGCTGGGCCTCATGGTGTCAGCATTCGACATGGCGGAGTACGCTCAATTTCACGCTCGCCCTCTCCAGAGGCCGATTCTAGCCAAATGGGACGGCCTGCCTCACCGGATCAGGTCTCAAATGA